>NC_072413.2:54938920-55241950 GCF_028858775.2 Pan troglodytes
TAAGATAAAGTACACAAACATGAAAAAATACCTCCTCTGGCCTACATACCAAACATTAAAATTTTTGACAATATCTATGACCATACCAATTTTAAAGAATTTCTCATAAAAATAGTTATTTTAAACTGCATGAGTTCTCCTCACTATTTCATTAACATTACTGCTGCTGTATAGAATGTTCAAGATTCTACGTGCTTTGTGAATCAGTTTTCAGTATGCTTCAAATCCATCAAGGGAAAATGAGGGCCATGATTCTTCCAAATGGAATCATTAACTAAGTTTGAAAGCTCAGAGAATTAAACCAAGTTTGTCATGACCTCAGGTTGAAAAATTCAGAGAATTAAACCGAGTCTCTTGTGAGACAGAGAACAAGTAGAAACTAGGCTTCAGAAAGGAAGTAATAGTAGAGGCCACTGAAGTAAGTCACCATTGACCTATGTCCCTCTCAATGAAGTTTCTTCTTTACAGTTAGTTCCTGCAGAAAAATATATCCAATGCAATACATTAGTTATGGGCCCAACAGCACAGTTCAAAACATGTGTAGCTGATGTATGTTTTCCCCCAAAAATACAAGTATTGGGCCGTTCATTGTCATCTACACAAAGAACTGAGTCCTAAAATCCTTTACTCAACTAAATTCTTAATAAGTAAACTGAGACTAACCCTCTAATACCAGATTTGTTAAACAACATGATTTAGGTCCTTGCTATTCATGCACCTTGTACAACTAAAATGACTGGTAAAGCTAGAATCATGAAAGAGTCATTTTATGTAGCTGCTAAATTCCTCTCAAATCTCCTTGCAACTTAACGAGTAAAGAAAGCTCAATGTGTAATGCCGGCTAATGTGGTTTATGCTAGAAAATAGTATCAACCTATCTTTGTAGCTTATCTAAGCCAGGATAATACTTTTAGCCTTTATAGTAGACCCAACTCCATTTTTTCAACTCTTGACTATGTATTTCCTGAAATCCTTTTCCAAAGAGTTAAATTGGATGTGAAATCTGTACTAGGCTATGGAGCTGTCTTTGTTCTAAGTCTCGCCAGCAAAGCCTCGCCTGTGTATCACTTTCATTGCGTTCTGATTGAGCTTGACAGTGTGACAGGAAAGCAAAGGGAGGCAATTCCAAACTGAATGAGAGTCTTTTTCAGCCACACAGCAGCCTTCTCCTTAGCCCCTAAGAAAAAGAGGTAACAGATGCCGATAGCAAAGCATCCCTAACAAAGTCCTAACTTTGATGCAGGCAGAAGAAGAAAAAAATGTAAAAGATTGTCTCAGCGCAGGAAAACCTTGAATGGAACACAAAGGAAGCAAAATGAGAAAAATCGTGGTTCAGAAAATGGCTGGGAGAGTTATGTAGCTATCGTGCGTTTAAGAAATTATTTTAGTCTCAACAAGAGGTTAGGATCTGCAGAATCTGCTCTGCCAGGTATGGCACAACTGGAATAGTTGCAATATATGGGGCCCGAGCAAAAGGTGATCAGTGATGCTGTGATTGCTTGGTATGAAGGATGTTCATGATGAATGCCCTGTCCCTTGGGTGGAAAGTAAAACTCCATTGAAATGACAACTTTATAGTATAGCCATTACCTTTGTACTCTGGGGAGTAGATCTTTTCTGATTGAAAGAAGTGTTCAGTGGCTATTATAATTTTATACTTTGATAAGTTCTGTAATTAAGTGGATTGGAGCATCATTACATTATACTGCTTTATATTCGGAGGGATCTGCACCTGGCCTCATCAAAGAGTGGTTTCTGAGGTACGTTGATCTCTACAAGTGAACTATGTTAGTTGCATGACAAAAATGTATTGTAAGATATAAGCACTGAGAACATACTTATACTCATTTCTCTTATACTAGTTTCTCTTATTAAGAAACTGATTTAAAATATCAATATCTGTGCAATGCTTCTTAATCCTTGTGGCAAAAACATGAATCAGAGTAGAAAAGATCTGCCCAACTGGACCAGGGCATTGCTAATGCTCATGTAGTTCTGAGCCCATTGCTAAGATAAAGACTGAGAAACACAAGTGACTCTCTTGAATCTGCATGCAAGCCCTCGGGCTAGAATATAAGATTCTGAGAGTTTGTAGAAATAACTCACTGCTTTAGTAGTAGGAGTGGAGACACAGATAGAGGGAGAACAGTGTCTCATAGCGCTCTTGTTTGTATTTGTCTTCATGTATTTTCAGAGATTTAAAAACTCCAAAATTAATATGATATAAAGATTGCTATAATCTATCATGTAAAATAGTGGGGAGCATTTAAACGAAGAATTCCTTCCTTGATAATCGTCAGTGGCTGATGTGCTTGGTAAAGCTCTGTGAATTCAGAGCTCAGTGACATGATAAACGTCCCCTAAGGAGTCCTTATTGGCTATCGTGGTATCTATACGCTGGTGGGGTGGCAGTATAAATAATACAAGCACTAGGTCTTATTAGAGGCTAAACCTAGGCAAGAACCTGGTTCACTATGCTGAACACTTTTGGGGGGTATACTAATATCACAGGGGATTTTTATATTACATATTTGGTTGCATTCTTTTTTCTCTGGAAATTTTATGACTATTTTTTCTCTTAAATATGATCACGCTGCTTTGATCTCAGGTAAAAATGTTTCAATTGCATACTTATGCCAGGTATTAATAAAAGGTCAGATAGAGTCCATGGAAATAAAGCTTGAGCCAGGAATATAGAGCAAAAGATAGTTGGAGCAGTGCTAAAGCTATCTGCATGTTTTGCTAGAATTATGCTTGAAAACGTACAAAAGATAAAAGAGATGGAAAACATCATGAGAATAACCTGGAGCTTCGGAACTCCTAGTTTAACTTATAAATGATTATCTATTCATCTATGCTAAAATAATATATGCATATAGTTTAATTGATAATTATATGTTGAGTGTAAATATTGTAATTAACATGCACAGATGCATAACTCATATATGGAATACTCTTGCAGATTAACATGTATGTATATACAACTTCTCATATACTTAAAATGCTAGGAAATTAACAGTGACTTGAATCCTTCCTGTCATACTCATATACAGGTTATACTATTATGTTTTCCAGATAATTAATGTCCTCTGTCTATATTTAATATGATTTGATTTCCTTTAGAGATAGCTAATGAGATAAAACAGGCACTATGAACCAGTTAAATCAACCACCTAATCTTACACATGAAACATTAAACAGAGAGGAGGCATCTGCAATTAGCAAATTGCTTTGATGTGACTAAATATCTGGCTGTCTGCATCACCAACGTTGTAGGTCTAAGTCCCAGATGAAGCTGCTGATCTAGACGTGCTGAATGTAAATATAATGAGCACGCATTTTCTCATGTAGCTCACTTTTTGAGGATGGCAGTTCTATTGGACTCCAGGGAGCTCAGGGGGCTGTGGACAAGGTATGGAGGTGAGAGAGGAACAGAGAAAAGCAATCCCACTCTCCATCAGAAAGATCCTTATTTCTTTCCCGAAAAAGAGACAACAGATAGAAGACATTTTCAATATGTAGAAGGCTGTTGCATTACTTAATAAAATGCCAAAAATGCAGACCTGGTTAAGTGATGGCAATGATCTTATCCGAAGAGCGGATCTAGTCATTGGGCAAATCTAACATGCACCTGACTGATGCCAGCAGAAAAACTCACACTCAACATCTTTGCTGTCTGCTTGAAAAAATTACAATGTTTACCCAGGATGTGGATGGAAGAACACATCTCTTTCCCAACAGCATAGATGTAGCTGTGGGCAAAGCCAGGCAAGGGCCAGGCATGTGAGGAGGGTCTATGCACTTATAAGGAGGTGTGACGTTCTTCTTCAGTGTGATGGGATGCTATCGAGAGGCCTTGAGAAGGGAAATGGCATTGGTTGATCTACGTTTTTGAAAGACCAACCTGGAGAAGTATGAAGACTGGTGGAAGAGAAAAACCAGGACATCAATTAGGAAACTGTAGAAATAAAGAAGAAAGCTTCAACATTTAAATACTTATTTAGGAAAATAATGTTAATTTTTTACTATGTGCTTGCTCCCGTTCTAAGTGCTTTACATGTGTCATCTCATTTAATTGTCAAAAAACACGTGAAGGAGACATTATTTTTTATCACTCCCAATGAATGGATAAAGAAACTGAGGCAGAGAAAGATTTATCACTTGGTTCACAGTCTCACCGTGCAAGATGGCAGCACTGGGATATCAATGCAGACAATCTGACCCACACTTCCTACCCCCCGCACCCCAACTGCCTCAAGGACACATAACTTGAGATGATCATGGTTAGAAAAAGAAAAGGAGGCCCAGCATGGTGGCTCACTTGTGTAATCCCAGCACTTTGGGAGGCTGAGGCACGAGGATCAACTGAGGCCAGAAGTTCAAGACCAGCCTGGGCAACATAGCAAGACCCCCATCTCTTCTAAAATTTTTTTAAAATTAGGCAGGCATGATGGTGCATACTTGTAGTCCTAACTACTTGGGAGGCTGAAGCAGGAGGATTGCTTGAGCCCCAGAATTCAAGGGTAAGTGAGCTATGATTGTGCCACTGCACTTGGTGACAGAAAGAGACCTTGTCTCTAAAAAAAATTAAAATTAAAATTAAAAAAAGAGTGATGTAATGGGAAAAAACAACAACTAAGACATGTGCATTTGAAAACCAGTTGGATTTATTGGGAAACTGATCACGATGATCAGATATTGAATGTGAACAGTTTTAGGTGTGAGCACTAGTGGGAAAATGAACCCCATTAAGAGATTTGGGAGGAAAAGGAAGTGACGGCCTAAGCCACTGGCATTTGACTGATGGAAAACTAGAGAACAGTGCCTAGGTTCCAGGCATGTTCTTGAGTGTCATTTTATTTAATTTCCTTAGCAACACTGGGAGGTAAATGTTACAGCCCCATTCTTAAAAATTTTATTACACTTTGTCTTTTACAGGAGTTTTAGGTTTACAGAAAAATTGCACAGAAAGTATAAAAAGTTTTTCTTTTTTTTGTGTGTGAAATGGAGTTTCACTCTGTCGCCCAGGCTGGAGTGCAATGGCTTGATCTTGGCTCACTGCAACCCCCGCCTCCTGGGTTCAAGCAATTCTCCTGTCTCAGCCTCCCAAGTATCTGGGACTACAGGTACATGCCACCATGCCCGGCTAATTTTTTTTTTTTTTTTTTGAGATGGAGTCTCACTCTGTTGCCAGGCTGGAGTGCAGTGGTGCGGTCTTAGCTCACTGCAACCTCTGCCTCCTGGGTTCAAGTGATTCTCCTGCCTCAGCCTCCCAAGTAGCTGGGATTACAGGCACACGCCACCATGCCCGGCTAATTTTTTTATTTTTAGTAGAGATGGGGTTTCACCATGTTGGCCAGGATGGTCTTGAACTCCTGACCTCGTGAACCACCCACCTCTGCCTCCCAAAATGTTGGGATTACTGGTGTGAGCCACCACGCCTGGCCTAATTTTTGTATTTTTAGTAGAGATGGGGTTTCACCATATTGGCCAGGCTAGTCTCGAGCTCCTGACCTCGTGATCCTCCCACCTTGGCCTCCCAAAGTACTGGGATTACAGGTGTGAGCCACCGCACCCGGCCAAAAGTTTTTCTGAAACTATGCTTTGCCCATCATATTCTTCCTCAAACTGGTAAAAATTAGCCATTTCTCTAATTAATAAATGGGCAAAATAGTCTGAATAACGTCGCTCTGAATTTCCCAACATAAGAATGATGCAATATTTCTTTAGTTACCTGGTCCAGAAACTTAGAATTATCCTTAGGTCCTTCCCTCAGGCTACCTTCATTCCTCCATTGAATAAGTCACAAAGTCCTATTAATTCTACTTCCTAAATAACTACATTTTTCTCTATACCCACTGCAATTCATTGTTCAACAAATATTAATTAAGCACCTACCATGTCCTAAAGCACTGTGCTATGCACTGGGGTTGGGTTATACTGGTGAACAAAACAGATGGAGTCCTTGTCCTCATAGAGCTTACAATCTAGTGGGAGAGAGAGATGATAAACAAGGCTATCTGAAGGAACAATCTAGGGAGTGATAGAGCAATGAAGATGAAGCAGAGGGTGACAGGAAGGTAGTACGTTAGATAGGATGGCAAGGCGTGGCCTCTGCAGAGTGGACATTTTCACAGGAAAACATGAAGTATGTGAAGGGTGAGCCATCTGAAGATCTAGGAGAAGCACTCTGGCAAAGAGAAAAGAAATTCCAAGGATCTGAGGCAAGAAAGAGCTTCTAGAAGGCTGGTGTGTCTAGAGCGGAGAGAGAGGGAAGTGATGAGGTCAGAGAGCTAGGCAGGGGCCACGAATTCTGGGAGGGTCTACGCACGTGTAAGGAGGTGGGATGTTTTTCTTTAGTGAGATGGGATGCTATTGGGAGGCCTTGAGAAGGGGAATGGCATGAGTTGATTTACATTTTTGAAAGACCAGCCTGACTGCAGTGTGGAGAAGATCACTGGAAGAGAAAAACCAGGACATTGATCAGGAAGCTGCAGAAATCCGGGCAGGTGGTGAAGAAGCTGATTGCTGCACCGGTGGCAAGAAGCGATCAGATTCAGAGTGTGTTTTGAAGGCAGTCAGTAGGATTTGCAGATAGATGGAGGGGCTTTTAGGGAGGAAAAGGGAACTATCACAATGACCCCTATGTATTTAGCCTGAGCCAAACGCCTCAATATAATTATAAAATGATTCATCTTTTTGCCATTCAGGGAGAGATCATCCTTCTCATAGAGTGAGTTTCCTTGTAAATTTGGATTTATTTCTGGATTTTGGGCTCTGTTACTTTGATCTATTGCTGGACCATGATCACACTTTTAATTCCTAATTAAAAATTCATTAAAATTACCAATTTAGATTCAATTTATATATTATAAATTTATAATATAGATACATATTTTTAATAAAATTAATTTTCTAATATTCTTATTTCACAACTCTGCTTTGGTTATTCTCACATGCTAATTCTACAAATAAACTTTAGAATCATTTTTGTCACGTTTCTCAAAAAAGGCCTATTAGGAATTTGTTTTTGTTTTATTTATTTATTTATTTTTCAAGACAGGGGCCTCACTATGTTACCCAAGCTGGTCTTGAACTCCTGGGCCTGCCTTGCGCCTCCCAAAGTGCTGGGATTACAAGTGTGAGCCACCGTGCCCAGCCAGGAATTTATTTTTGTATTATATTTATCGTTTAGTGAGTTTTGCTGTTTTTCTTTCTTTTCTTTTCTTTTTTTTTTTTGAGACAGGTTCTCTTGTAGCCCAGGCTGGAGTGCAGTGGCATGATCTCTGCTCAGTGCAACCTCTGCCTCCCAGATTCAAGCAATTGTCCCACCTCAGCCTTCCAAGTAGCTGGGATTACAGGTGCCTATCACCATGCCCGGCTAATTTTTGTATTTTTAGTAAAGACGGTGTTTTGCCATGTTGGCCAGGCTGATCTTGAACTCCTGACCTCAAGTGATCTGCCTGCCTCAGCCTCCCAAAGTGCTAGGGTTTATAGGCATGAGCCAGTGTGCCTGGCCTATAGTTTAGTCTGTAATGACATTTTAAGTTTTTCTTTTCACACTTATCAGTGTCCTCTGTATGTTTTATTTGTTTGTTTGTTTTTGGGATAGGACCTCTCTATGTTGCCCAGGCTGGTCTCAAACTCCTGGGCTGGGCTCAAGTGGTCCTCCCACCGCAGCCTCTCAAGTAGCTGGGATTACAGGTATGAACCACCGTGTCCTCTAAAGGGGTTGATGTGCTTGCTGTAGGGTTTTATAACTTCGTTAATATAAAGCAGACACATTTCTGGTTTTTATTTTTGTGTGTGTGAATAGGAAACTACTTCATAAGTTTAAATTTTTA
The DNA here is from genome assembly GCF_028858775.2 of Pan troglodytes. Taxonomy (NCBI): domain Eukaryota; kingdom Metazoa; phylum Chordata; class Mammalia; order Primates; family Hominidae; genus Pan; species Pan troglodytes. Next base: position 54,946,765 of record NC_072413.2, read on the forward strand.
ACTAGTTTTTATAGGCAAATGAGAAAGTTATTACTTGTGTTCATATTTTAACCAGATAATCTACTAAATTCTCTTAAATTTCTAATAGTTTTTCAGTTGATTCACTTGGGTTTTTAAAAACTATAATCTTTATAATCTGCAAATAATGACACTTCTGCCTCTTCCTACCCAATATTTATGCTTCTTATCTCATTCTCTCATCTAATTACATTGGTGAGCACTTCCAGAACAATCATTAAATAACTGTGGTGATAACAAGTACTCTTGTCTTGTTCCTGACTTTAATGAGACTACTTCTAGTTTTTCACCATTAAGTGCTGTACTGGCTGTTAGTTTGTGATACACAGATAAATATATGTTTTTAAAATATGGCTTAAAAAGTTTTTTTTTTAAGTTTTATTCTATTACCACTATAGTTATATCTTTTAAAAAGTTAAGATTTTTTATTTTTGTTTGCAAATATTGAAATCATCCTGTGGTTCAAATTCTCTGATCTATTTATATAGTAAAATCTCTTAACAAATTTTATATTATTATTTATATTGTGAAACTCCTCAGAAGTCTGGAATTACCCCCATTTGGTATTTTGAAATCTTATTCATTAGTCAGATTAGCCTGTAGTTTTTGTTTGTTTGTTTCTGTGCCATTGTGGCAAACCTCTAGCATCACTGTTGTACTGCCTTTGTAAGAAGAATTATTTCCTTTAACTCTGATATAATTAAATGATTTAATTATTTCAGTCCATGGAAAGCCTGGTCTTGGCCTTTGAGTAGTACTTCCTTGACCAGTTTGTGGTGGCTAGATAGGTTTTCTATCAGTTAAAAAAAAAAAAGAGGGCCGGGCGCAGTGGCTCATGCCTGTAATCCCAGCACTTTGGGGGCCGAGGTGGGTGGATCACAATGTCAGGAGTTCGAGACCAGCCTGGCCAACATGGTGAAACCCCGTCTTTACTAAAAATACAACAAAATTAGCCAGGTGTGGTGGTGGGCACCTGTAATCCCAGCTACATGGGAGGCTGAGGCAAGGAGAATCGCTTGAACCAGGAGACAGAGGTTGCAGTGAGCCAAGATCACGCCATTGCACTCCAGACTGGGTAGCAGTGCAAGACTCCATTTCAAAATGAAAAAAGAAATCTAGTTTTGTAGACTTATATTGTCTTAGGAAATGGTCCATTTTACTCAGATTTTGATATTAGCATAGATGATAAGAAATATTTAATATTTTACATAAAGTTGGGGTTTGCTTTCTTTTAAGTTTATTTGGATGTTCATATCATTTACATTTATTGTTATAGCATATGTTTGACCTTATGTCAGTCTTTGTATTACATATTTTATGAGTTTAATACTTTCTTTCCACCTTCTTTGTTACTACTGTCTTTGTAAGAGTAGAGACTGTTTATTTAGAAGTCTAAACATTTAAAAATCAAAACTTTTCTACCAGTCCAACTCTTATGGTGGTGCAACTCAAACAATGTAGGCAAGATAGAAAGGTTATGATGAATGAGAAATAGTTTCTAGTTGTTCCATGTTGTAAAACATTTCATACATTTTATTTTAAAATGGTGATTTGTTACTAAGCAGAAAATGCTCTGTAGGTACATTCTGAGAAAGAAATTTGATTAAAAAAAAATGACTAGCAAGGACAAGCAGATACCTCTTTCCAAAATAGCTTGTTACTTCATCTGTTCTCTTCTGGTTTGCAAAAGTTGTTACAACATATCCTGATAATGAGTGATTTTTGCCACTATATGAAGATCAACGAGAATTTCTTGGTGAATGTAACTTTTATATATTTATATGCTTGCATTATATTCCTATCTCCTTCCCTACATTTTTAAGGAAATGTGGGTGCATTTCACAAAGGAATTAAGTAAAACACATTTATTATGTTTATAGTGCACAATGCTAGCTTTTATAGGTAAGCCCGATGTTTTAAACTGATGCAAAATTATGACAAGCGATTTAATATTCAATTCTTTGGCATGATATATTATTTATAATAAAAAGATATTCAAAGTATATACATTTTTAAAGACTATTTATTTCTTAACTTGACTTATTTCCTTTATTACATACTACATTTATATACTCAAATTTGTTCTTTGATTACCCAGCTCTTTTGGAAGGTACATATGTATACTGTCATTAATCTGAACAGGTTAAGTCCTTGGAATTCCAGATAAAAGATCTCCTACTGTAAGTAATCAGTGTTTCCACCCCTTTAGCCCTCCTCCAACCAGCCCTACCAGCATTATATTATTGAATGCAGACACTGTTTTTTATTCTATTAGCAGTGAATTTTACAACTTGTAATAATATATGTATGCCTATGTTTCTCAATTATCAATTTAAAAAATTAAAATTTCTATTAGTCCTTTGTTGAAGATGAGGAAATTTGCTCAGTTTACATCTTTTTTTTTTTTTTTCTTTTTCTTTTTAGAGGCAGGGTCTCACTCTGTCTCCTAGGCAGGGGTGCAGTGGTGCATTCACAGCTCACTGCAGCCTGGAACTCCTGAGCTCAGGCGATCCTCTCACCTCAGACTCCCGAGTAGCTGGGACTACAGGCAGACGCCACCATGCCCAGCTAATTTTTAAATTTTTTGTTAAGACAGGGCCTTGCTTTGTTCCCCACACTGGTCTCGAACTCCTGGCGATCCTCCTGCTTTGGCTTCCCAAAGTGCTTGGATTACAGGTGTGAGCCATTGCGCCCAGCCGCTTTATATATTTTTAGATGTTCTTTCTCTTTAGCCTTCTGTTTTTGTTAATAGCTATAGGACACTGAATCTATTATTATTTCTAAAATATTATTTAGCTTTGATTTGAAGGTTTTAAAGATTGACTTTATATTTGATAATTACCTAGGTGTAATAAGCATCACTATTTAGACTTCATTCAGTGTGTTTACATTTATTTAGGACACATAAGGAGTCCTTAGGACAAAGCTTTTCCATCTCCAAGTTAATTTTGAACTATTTTTTAATTGGGTAGATTATATCATCAAATAATTTTTTTAAGGAAGAAGTTATAGGTAGTATGTCTCTTGAATCTTTATGTATTTGAGAATTTTGTTGTTATCTTTACATGTTGGACAACAACTTCTCTGGGCCCCATGATTTTCCACTTAAAATTCGTCAGTTATTGCTCCCCAGTCCTGTGGCCTCAAATGTTGCTATGGAGTGGTCTGAAGCCAGCCTGGTATTTCCCTTCTTTGATTTGTTTCATCTGTCTAGGTGTTAGGAGAATTCTTTTTCTATCCTTGAAGTTTAGTAATTTCAGCAGGAAATATGCCTTGGACTAATTATGATATATTAATTAATTTAATCTGAAAATTGCACTCTTCTGTGATATCAGAAACTTTCTCTCTGCTATATCTGAATATTTTTTTCCTTGACTTTAGGAAGAGCAATTATCTGTATTTTGTAACTAGGTTGGCTACCTTCCATATCTACTAACTTCTTTGTAACTTCTTTTCAATTTTTCCCCTTTCCTCTTCATTCTGTGTGATTTTCTCATCTATCAACAAAATCACAAACTCAGTTTTCTGCAATTTTACTTGATGTTTCTAAATCATTTATTATTATTATTATATATTTTTTGAGACAGGGTCTCACTGTGTCACCTAGGTTGGGGTGCAGCGACAGGATTATGGCTCACTGCAGCCTCAACCTCCTGGGCTCAAGTGATCCTCCTACCTAAGCCTCCCGCGTAGCTGGGACTACAGGCATCCACCACCACACCAGGTTAATTTTTGTTTTAAGATTTTTCGTAGAGACCAGGTCCCACTATTTGCCCAGGCTGGCCTCAAACTCCTGGGCTCAAGCAATCCTCTCCCACTTAGGTCTCCTGAAGTGTTGCGATTACAGGTGTGAGTCATCATGCCCAGCCTAAATCATTTATTATTTCTGCCATGAAATTATTTTCTCCTTTACCTCTGCCCGCTTCCTTTAGATTTCATTATTTTCTTGTCTTTTTATGTTTGATATCATCTTTCATAGAGCTTGTGTTCTCTTTAATTATATTAAAGTGTCAGCCATTTGTTTTATCAAATTTTCTGCTGATTCTCATTCTCTTTTGAATGTGCCTCTTCTTTACATGTATTTAGCCTTCCTTCCTTCCTTCCTAAATAATAATCATTGCATAGGTCTCTTTTTAACCCAGGAATGTTTTATATTCTGGCCTGTGATCTTCCCCTAAATTTCCTGGGTAGATTCTTTTCATTTTTCTTATTTACTTGGGCTTTATTAGGCTTTTCTCTTGTAAAATTAACTTGGGCATTGGGATGTATGTACTTTGGTGCTTTTTGTTCCTTCTTTTCCAACTGCCTCTAGGGAGTGATGAGAAGGCACAGGACCTAAATAGCTGAAGTAGGAAAACCTTCTCTCTCACCCTGTCTTACACACATACATTCTGAGGATTCTTGTTGACAATCTGGTATTACAGGTCAAGGCCTTTTTGCCACATTAGGGGAACATCCATTTCTGCTTTTAATCTGCACTTGCACTTTGCTCCCCACTACAGGGTGGACCAGGCTGTCACTTTTGAAGGAAAGCCTTGTCTTTGGCATTTTTATAGTTTTTTGAAGCCAGATCTATCTATCTTCCTTCCTTTCTTCTTTCCTTCCTCTCTTCTTTCCTTCCTCCTTCCCTTCCTCTCTTCTTTCCTTCCTCCTTCCCTCCGTCCCTTCCTTTGGGTTTTCTTGCCACATATATAATTACGGTGACATTATCCTGCAGATCCTTGGTGGCCTCCACTCTTTTTTTTTTTTTTTTCAAGACAGAGCTTTGCTCTTGTTGCCCAGGCTGGAGTACAATGGCGTGATCTTGGCCCACCGCAACCTCTGCCTGTTGGGTTCAAGCGATTCTCCTGCCTCAGTCTCCCGAGTAGCTGGGATTACAGGTGCTCACCACCATGCCCAGCTAAGTTTGTATTTTTAGTAGAGATGGGGTTTCTCCATGTTGGTCAGGATAGTCTCCAACTCCCAACCTCAGGTGATCTGCCCACCTTGGCCTCCCAAAGTGCTGGGATTACAGACATGAGCCACTGTGCCTGGCCTGGTGGCCTCCAGTCTCACTCTCTCCACACCTGCTGGCTCCCACAGAGGCCTCCACTGAATCATTGAGGCCAAGCAGTTTCATCCCTTGAAGGGGAAGATGTTCCTTTTCTCCTTGTTTCCTACTGTAGACTGAATGTTTGTGCCCTCCCCAAATTCATATGTTGAAACCTAATCTCCAGGGTGATGGCATTTGGAGATGGGGCCTTAAGGAAGTGATTAGGTCATGAGGGGGGAGCACTCATGAATGGGATTAATGCCCTTATGAAAGAGACACAGAGAGCTCCCTGTGCCTTTGGCCAAGTGGGGACACAGCAAAAAGACAGCCGTCTGTGAACCAAACAGCAGACCCTCATCAGACATCAAATCAGCAGGCGCCTGGATCTTGGACTTCCCACCTCCAGAACTGTGAGAAATACATTTCTGTTGTTTATAAGGCATCCAGTTTCTGGTATTTTGTTAGAGCAGCCTGAAAGGACTAGAACATTTCTCTGCATTAAGGCTTCTTAGACGGCAAATCACCGTTTAGCACGTTTGTTGTTTTGCATTATAAGCATCCAGCTTTATTTTTAAAACTGTATGACCAGTGCTACTTTAGTGTGATTTGGGCACACTAGTACCCACTGCGCACTGTGTCTGGAATCAGCTTGACTCTAATGACCCAAGCCCTGGGGTTGAGAGTGGTCCTCAGCCCCCGCTAACTCCTCTCACCTGGTGAGCTTCCTCAGGTGCACCTTTGTTCTTGCAATGTGGCCTCAGTCGTAGCCACTTGGTTTATCAGATCTATCATACTACCTTTGAACCTCTGATGGGGAGAAAAAGATAAGACCGAATCCTATTCTTTTCCTCCCATGGGCTACTCTAACTCCACATGTATTTAGAGTAATCAGATTTCTTTGGTAGCATCCAGGACCGAAATTTGTACAAAAATATTGGAGGATCAGTAATATCCTCTATGCTCAAGTTCCTTGCATGTTTCCTACTTATACCTGGCACATCCGAAGTTGCACATTCCATTAGAATGTGGGATTAAAATGACCTTTGGTCCTGTACCCTCCTAGCCCTGTGGGCTTGAGCAGCCAGTGGCAGTGCCCACAAAATGTGACTGTTACACAGCCAGCCCAGTGAGTGATATAACCCCTGAGCACCTTCTTCAAATAAGAGAGTGTTGGACCTACCAGTGCCCAAATTTTACCTCCTTCTCTCCTTCCATGGGTTCATTCATGCAATAAAGCCAGACTCATTCATGTAATACAGAGAACATAAAATATTTGTTGAGCTCTACTCTACTACATTCCAGGCATTATTTGCAGTGATGGCAATATAATTGTGAACAAGAAATCAGTTCCTGCCCTCACAGAGCTTCCAGGTCAGAAGGTATTCTCAGCTGGAGAGATGGGCTCTGCCAAGCTAGAGTTTACTTTCTTTTGGCTTGTATGTAAATTCAAAGGCAGTATCTCGCTCTACCAGTGGAATTTGACTGCATGATGTCTCACAGAAAGTTCTTCGCTCCCAGACATGGGTCCCTCAGCTTCCTGCCCCAGAAGTGCAACAGCGGGCATTGTGGGAAGGTGAAGAGCCTCCCTAAGGATGACCCTTCCAAGCCGGTCTGCCTCACAGGCTTCCTGGGATACAAGGCTGGCATGACTCACATCGTGCAGGAAGTTGACAGGCCAGGATCCAAGGTGAATAAGAAGGAGGTGGTAGAGGCTGTGACCATTGTAGAGACACTGCCCATGATGGTTGTGGGCATTGTGGGCTATGTGGAAACCCCTCAAGGCCTCCAGACCTTCAAGACTGTCTTCGCTGAGCACATCAGTGATGAGTGCAAGAGGTGCTTCTATAAGAACTGGCATAAATCTAAGAAGAAGGCCTTTACCAAGTACTGCAAGAAATGGCAGGATGAGAATGGCAAGAAGCAGCTGGAGAAGGACTTCAGCAGCATGAAGAAGTACTGCCAAGTCATCCATGTCATTGCCCACACCCAGATGCACCGCTTCCTCTGCACCAGAAGAAGGCCCACCTGATGGAGATCCAGGTGAATGGAGACACCATGGCCAAGAAGCTGGACTGGGCCCGCGAGAGGTTTGAGCAGCAGTTACCTGTGAACCATGTGTTTGGGCAGGATGAGATGATTGACATCATCAGAATGACAAAGGGCAGAGGCTACAAAGGGGTCACCAGTCGTTGGCACGCCAAGAAGCTGCCCCGCAAGACCCACCAAGGCCCGCTCAAGGTGTCCTGTACTGGGGCATGGCATCTTGTCCATGTGGCCTTCTCTGTGGCACGCACTTGGCAGAAAGGCTACTGTCACCACACTGAGATCAATAAGAAGATCCATAAGATTGGCCAGGGCTACCTTATCAAGGATGACAAACTGATCAAGAACAATGCCTCCACTGACTATGACCTGTCTGACAAGAGCATCAACCCTCTAGGTGTCTTTGGCCACTATGGTGAAGTGACCAATGACTTTGTCATGCTGAAGGGCTGTGTGGTAGGAACCAAGAAGCGAGTGCTCACCCTCCCCACAAGTCCTTGCTGGTGCAGACCAAACGGCGGGCTCTGGAGAAGACTGACCTTAAGTTCACTGACACCACCTCCAAGTTTGGCCATGGCCGCTTCCAGACCATGGAGGAGAAGAAAGCATCCATGGGAAAACTCAAGAAAGACCAAATTGCAAAGGAAGAAAGAGCTTAATGCCAGGAACAGATTTTGCAGCTGGTAGGGTCTCAATAAAAGTTATTATCCACTGGAAAACAAAAACAACAAAAAAAAAGGCAGTATCTCCTCAAACAGCAGGCACCTGCATTGTTGCTGTGTGAGTTCATCTTTGTTTTGCAGGCATAAATCACCAACCCCTTTAAAAAACAAATTAAAATGTATTTTCTAAAGTTAGCTTATGTAAGAGAAATTTCCAGAAATGCTGCCTGGTCCTGCAGGGCAAGTGAAGCATTAGCCTGTCTCTCTGAAGCTTTGTTTCAAAACTCCACAGGTCCATTTGCAACCTGTATTTTGAATGTGATTAGTTACATAATAACCCTTTACTTTTTTCCACACTATGGCACCTTCCTTGGAAGAGCTTAAGGTGTTTTACAGCCATTATCTCATTAACCCTCACCGTGGGGAGTGTTGGGGGTGGCACAGCATATATTATTGTCTCTATTTTACAGAAGGGGACATTACGATGGCATAAGAAGTTAAGTGTCTTGAGCAATAGTACAAAGGAAGTCAAGTGGAACTAAGAACAGAAACAAGTTTCACAAACAGGCTTTTGCTGGCCTGGCATAAATCTATCTGCTTCCCTCTATCAGAAAGAATGCAGTAGGCTTGGTGATGGTACTGAAGATTTGATCTTCGGTTAAAAAGAATGGGTTAAATATATGTTGGGAGGAAAGAGCAGATGAGTTAAGTTGAATCATCCAGGCTGATAGAAAGCTGCTTAATAAATGTCTTCAAACAATACACGCATGTACTTCATGCCTACTCCAGGCTGCAATGCTGCTAAGTGCTGTAGGAGAAATCTAGGAAGGCTCTCATTGGTACCGAGTAGGTACTAGATACAAATTTGTTGAAGGAAAGAAGGAAGGAAGTTGGGATATCTTTCTCATCTTCAAGGAGCTTATAACTGGGGAGGGAGAAAAACTACAAACTATTACAAAGGTAAGTATGTGCTGAACTAGGGAGTATTCTCTGTTGATGCAATAAGAGCTCGGAGAAGGAAGAAACTACCGCTGCCTGGAGTGGTCATAGAAACCTTCTTGCAAGGGATAGAACCTGAATTAGGGTTGGAGAAGTGGGGGATTCTGGAGAGGTGAAGAGGAGGACGGATACTATCTTTGGAAGTGCAAGGGCCTGACAAGGCTGGTGGAAGAGGCATACGTACGAAGGTGTGCAGCCACATGGCATGTTTTCTAAAAAAAGGAAGTGGATTTTGCAAGATTGGAAAGAGGGACTGTTTCTTTCAATAGGTATTGTGAAGTTTCTGCTATTCACCAGAAGACAAAGGGTAAAGAATCAAGGCAAACTCCTAGATTATGAAGTTGAATGAATGCCATTGTCAAGAAAGAAAGCTTGTATTTTGGAGTGTTTCTAATTTTTGAGTGTGTAATAACTTCAGTACATTACTGTCAGTACATTTATTTTGAAACTTTATTGATACCTTCATTTTCTCAGTGTGTTTCTTCCTTAAAGGTGAGATTGAGCACAAAATTGTTTTCTGCTGTTACTGAATTGGTAGTCTTTTTTTTTGTATTGTTTTACTCCGTTTTATTTAGTGAAACATTTGTTATTATAATTATTATTTTTACTGTTATTCAATTCTAAATAAATGCATTATTGCATCCATTACCATCCTATCTCTGCTTCACATTTATCCCCTAATATGGCCAATATCTGGCAGAGATCTTTCCAGCAACTTTCTTCTTCTGACTTAGGTTGAACAATTAGACTTATACATTTTGAAAATAGCTATTATTGTATTTTGGCATTTTCAGCCTCTTCAGGAATCAAAACTCTTACTTAGTCTCTTTTTCTCTTCCACAAAACAGGGAAGATGAAAAGCTTCAGAGACCAAAATCTCCTTTATTCCCAGATAATGTCAGCCTAAAACTAGAGGGAGATTGTCAAAATAAGAAAAAAAATTAACTCAACATCATAGGAAATGCATATCAACCCAAATAGGAGATTTCAGGTTATTAAGAGATGATTTCAATTATTGGGGGGTCTGAAGAAGGCAGAAGGGAGTCTAGCTCCAGAGTTTGAAGGCACTTTGGACTCCAATGATTCTCAACAGAGAGGCTAAGTTGGAGGTATTAATAGGTGCCGGTGCAGAAAAATAGGATCTGTAGATTTGAAGACCAGTCTCAGATATGATTTGGGGGTGGGGCACATGGGCAAGAAGCTTAGGTGTCTGTCTATATTTCAAGTATTCCAAGCATACAGCCATAGGGAGAAAAATATGTAGAAAAGAGATGGGCAGAATTTTTCTGAAGTTCATTCTCTCATTTATTACCTTTCCATCTAATGGACAGCCTTACTGAGAATGAGGTTCATATCAAATTCCTATTTCTCTTTTCTGTCTGTGAACGTTCCCAGTTTAATTCGAGTGTATGCATTATCAAACATCTGTTTTAATTACAGCTATTGTTAAGGTAGTTAATCAGTTGTCGTCTCTTGCCAACCAAACTCCTATATTGCTAAATTTCTGTACAATCAAAGATACAATAAATATAAAAGGAATTCTTGTATATCAGCGTGAAAAAAATGCATACAACTTCTTTGCTCACTGATGCAACCAAAACACCCAGGAGTTATTATAATGTGCATTCCCTTGACACAGACTTTTATTTCATGCAAATGACTGTGATTAAGATTCAAATACTTTTTTTTCATTTTCACACATTACTTAATCAATGTGAAGTACTGTGTAAAAATTGCATCTCTTCATAACCGTGATTTTGACCAAGTCAAGTGTTGCTCCTAGAATTATAATCCAGACTTGTGATTCAATTATCATTTAGAGACTTTCTAAATTCAAATTAAGTTCATTCTTTCCTCCTCCTCCCAACACTGTAAACTTAATATCAGTATGGATCATTTGTAAGGTATGATCAAAATAACTTTCCATTGCAAGGAAATATACATTGTGATGTCTGATTTTTCCTTTACCTGCAAAAAGAGGCACAGCAATCAATAGGAACTAGCCATTAAAATGTATGAAAATGCAGAAGGTACCATCTATTTTTCCATTTATGTTAACTTAGCTTTTAGGCTGAATAAAATTGACACTCCCCAGAATACTTATCTATTTAAACCTACTTGGAACAGTTGCACAAACTCCATTTAAAGTTAAAAAGAACCCATGGAATACTTAAAGTTTGGCATCCTTGTTTGATAAATTAACTACAGGACATTCAAAAAGCACACTCTTATAGAATCAACAAGGAATGCATAAAATGAAGCAAGATTCCAGAGGCCAACTAAGCAACTCTCATACAACTATAAAACACTGATCTATTTACAGTTTACTGCACCCAAGCCAGAGGCTGAATCTTGTTTTGTTATTGTCTGTGACTACCTCTTTTTTGCTCATGTTGCATTTCATCTTTATTTGAGGAAAAATTAGATTTTGCCAATGACTAGGAATTAGGCTTCAGAACTGGCAGGTTTTGGGTTCTCATAATATCAACCTCACCCATTTATTAAAAATATGTACCATAGACTGAAGTTCTGTAGCCTCCGAGTTGAAAATAAAATCCAATTTTAAGTTGTTTTTCTTCTTTCAGCATTCACCGAAAATTCCTCCTTTTGTGTCCAATTGCAATAAGCAGAAAAAAACACTCATCTTTTATTCTCCATGGTTCCTAGAACACATCTTTATGCCATATTCCTAGAACATATCTCTATGCCAGAGCTGAATTTGTTGAATTTGAATTATTTTTTTTTGAGAGAAGTAAAATTTGCATTTGATGGAGTTTGATGAATTCAAACAGACAACGTTTGAATCTGAATATTCCTTTTCAGAAGTTTCTTCGACATGCTCATGGGATGTCCTGACTCTTCTACCATGATAAGTTGAAGGGACATTCACAATTAGTCCATTTGAAGGGTCCCAACTAGTAAGTACCCTGGCCAGTTGGAACCAAAGGTCTAGTCCTGAATTTACTGGAAGACTAGGAAATATCTGTGAGATTGAAGTGGTTCTGCAGGAGGAAGAATTGTGAACTGCTATAGATTCACCTGAGAAGCCAAGATAGCATTCCATAGGAGTAAAGGTAACCAACCATGTTGGGTCTTTTGAAACTAGAACTGGGTCGTTTGAAGTCAGTCTAGGCTGCTTACAGAAGACCAAATGGACAATTCCTATTTATTCTGGTCCCATTCAGGAGGTTCTGAGGATGTTTTAGGATAAAGCTTTGGAGAAAACAAGTGAGATTGTGTCAGAGACTACTGGTTGGGCCTCAATGTCCAGTCTTCCTCATCCCATTGCGATAGATTTTTGCTGTGCACTTGGCTGCTCAGAATAAAGGCCTCATTTCCCAGGTGCCCTGTAGCTAACAGTGGACCCATGACTAACTTTTGGCCAATGGAATTTAAGCAGAGCAGAGGTCCAGAATTCCATACCCCAAATTCTTGGGGCCAGATAAGGTTTGGAATTCAGGTTTCTTTTGATTTTGAAGGTGATATGATGCATATACGGCTTCTTATGGAATATCTCCATTGAAGTCTGGGGCAGCACCTCATAATTAACTGCAACAAATTATAACAGTATTCACCCTAAGTGGGATAAATGAAGACCATAAGGCCACTTGTAGTGGCTCACACATGTAATCCCAGTGCTTTGGGAGGCTGAGGCTGAAGAATCACTTGAGGCCAGGCAACAAGACCAGCCTCAGCAACATAGCGAGATTCCATCTCTACAAAAAAAATTTATAATTAACCAGATACGGTGTATGTGTCTGTAGTCCTAGCTGCTCAAGAGGCTGAAGAAGGAGGATCATTTGAGCCCAGGAATTCGAGGTCACAGTGAGCTATGAGTGTGCCACTCCACTCCAGCCTAGGAGACAGAGCAAGATCCTATCTCTAAAAAAAACAAACAAAAAAAGAAGACATACATAGTGTTACATAGTGTCATATTAATTCAGATTAGGTTTTGCCTTCAAATGAATTTTTGTTGAAAACTTGTGAAAATTTTTGTTTTCAGAGTTTTTTTGGATTTTAGAATTATCTATCATTTGGCTGCTTCTAGAAAACTATAGAGACCACTGACAAATATCTTTTGCCCCTTCCATGTTGCTTCCTATATCCAGTCTCCTGGAATGTGATTTTCCTCAGATCATGAGGACTGTATTTATAAAGACAATATAAAACTATTCCTATTTGGTATTTTCCTCAAAGAGCTATTATTATATTTAAAAATGTGAATACTCTTATGTTATGTGGCATAATTTATTATTGAACACACATTATGTGCAACATACCTTGCTAAGTATCTCATTTAATGTGATTATTAATTCCATTTTATGGATGAGAAAACTGAGTTATAGGAATTTTAAGTATCTTGGCTAAAGCCCACAATCAATGAGTGGCAAAGCCAGGATTTGAAACTAAGAAGTCTCTTGCCAGGGCCGCATGTTTGTCCGCGGTACTATTTCTACCTTCTTTCCATGAGACCATAGTTACTATATAAAAATATGAAGACTCATTATAGAAATCTGGGTAGAGTTGCCTGTTTCCCTGTGGTTCTGGAATCGCATTTTTTAGATGCTTTGTTGGGACATGGTGCTTTTTCTCCTGCCCCATTTTAGTTGCACAAGTTTGACTCGCTATTAACCAGCTTTCTAACCATGCCAATGGACAACCCCAAAGGAAGAGAGTGAAGCTAGAATTCAGCTGTTTTCAATAATCACAGTAACGCTGAGAACCACAACTACATCGTTATATTAAAGCATCTTGTCACAGTGTCTTATAGCTATCACTATTTTATAGCCATACCTCCAAGCCAAATTAAATGTGAATATAAGTTTTAAAGAACCAGTTAATCTGGCCTCTGGGCCATACTTGCTGGGTCACACCTGTGTGTCATTTGAGGTGTCACACACTCAGTGACTGGTGACATTTTACTGTTAGCACCCACCCACCCAAAGAAATCACAATCTAATAGCAAAACAATCCCAGCTCAAATCTGAAATGAATTTAGAAGTTATGAATGTGTTCACAAATAACTGTGATTATATTATTAGCATTTCTGGCACCATTACCTAGAAAATATGAAAATGAAAATGTAACTAGTTAACAATAGGGAAGGGCAGTGCTGATGGAATTGGTTTTGAGTCCAGAGATGGATGTCAGACTAAGCCCTTTTCAGTTTCAGAGCTTTGGCCTCAACTCATTAGAGTAGTTGAATCTCAAAAATTACTATGGGAAATATAACAAAATATTAACAATTGCTAAATCTCGATGACGAGCAAGTGGATATTCATTATAGTATTCTCCCTACTTTTATGTAAGATTGACAATTTCATAACAAAAAGTTAGAAAACAAAAAGCGAGGGAAAATCCATTCAAATGATAACTTTTAAAATTAGCATGCTAAAATGCATTATTTAAATGAAATTCTTCAGGCATTTAGCCCTGTACTATTCAATACAGTAGCTGCTAGGCACATGTGGCTATTTAGATTTAAATAAAAATGAATCAAAATTAAATAAAATTAAAAACTCAGTCCCTCAGTTGCATGAGCCACATTTCAATTACTCAGTAGTTACTGGCTATATATATTTTTTAATGATTTAAAAAAATTGTGGTAAACTATGTGTAACATAAAATTCATCATTTTAACAATTTTTAAGTGTACAGCTCAGTGGCATTAAATATGTTCACATTGTTGTACAACCATCACCACCATCCAGCTCCAGAACTATAAATATATATATTCCATAAACTATTTTAAATATAAACTTTTAATCCATATTCTAATTTTAACTATTTTTTAATTGTGGTAAATAGATTACAAGCATATTTAGAACCTGCTAAATTTAGTGCTGTTGTCTGTTTCCAAATTTCCTAACAGTATCAGGTTACTACTTGCTTGTCATTATGTTGACTGCAAACTGATTAGGAAGTCACAGAAAACCAAGGCATGGGAAATGTAAAGGAGAAAAATTATAAATTGTGAAGCTTTATAAATTAACTATTTTTTTTTCCTGGCAATAGGGAAGCGGGAGGAACTCCATTCTTGAACTGCAGCAATGAAATTAACCTCATTGCACTTGTGGACCCCCAAGGCTCTTGAACATAATTTGAGTTAAACGTCTCTACTGAAGTACAGGCTGATTGAGTCAGCAAACATCCGTGGAGGGCCCACAGGTGCTGTGTCTGTGGTGGGACCATAATGGTGAGCAAGACAGGCAAGACTCCTATTTTTATGGAGCTTCCTTTCTAGCGTGGGGAGACAGACAATAAACCAACCCACTCACAAGTAAACCAAAAGGTTTATGGACAATGGCGATAAATGCTGCAAAGAATGTAAGATGAGGTGATATAATAGAGATCACCATGAATTTATATACATGTATTTATTTATTTATTTAGACGGAGTCTCATTCTGTAGCCCAGGCTGGAGTGCAGTGGCGCGATCTCGGCTCACTGCCAACTCCACCTCCTGGATTCAAGCAATTCTCCTGCCTCAGCCTCCCAAGTAGCTGGGATTACAGGCGCACACCACCACACCCGGTTTTGTATTTTTAGTAGAGACAGGGTTTCACCATGTTGGCCAGGCTGGTCTCAAACTCCTGACCTCAGATGATCCGCCCACCTTGGCCTCCCAAAATGCTGGGATTACAGGTGTGAGCCACCACACCCGGCTGAATTTATATCTTAATGTATTAGAAACTTTCGCTGCTTCTAAGTTGTAAGCCATCTTCAGAAGCAAGTTCTAAATTAGTTGTAAATCACCTAAAAACAACAAAAAACGAAACTTGCCACTACCTTTTGATATTCCTGCCTCCTGGCTGTGACTTACTAACTGGTTCTACTGAATTACTTACTCAATAAGCTTGCGTCCTACAAATTTGGTAAGTGTTCAAGTAACTCACACCTTACCTTGATGTTTAAGAGAAGCCACCTGTAGCTTTTGCAAAAGAAATTTATCCAGATTGGTGCTGTGTTGCAAATTGAACCCCAGGTTTTAAACGTATAAAGGAAAAAGTCTGGAAATAGGAAAGAAAAGCCACAGATATGTCAGACAGTTTTTGCATAATGTCTGTAATTGTCTCCTCAAGCCCCGTCAAGATTTGAAGCAATGCAGGCTAATATTTCCATAGACATTTTCTCCACTGCAAACAGACAGTGGGTGCTTCTCAAGTTTCACCTCTATTCTAGGGACAAACACTTGCAGAGTGAGGAGCTGTGTGAACCTAGGAAGAAGGTAATATGAGTCAGCACAACTTTCCTCCTCTCAAGAAATACGCAAAGCATTTCCCATATTCCCATGGAGTTTACTATCTTACGCATTCTATATACCTAAGTCTGTTTCAGTTCAGGAGAAAATAAATGCATGACAAGAGTATTTGGTTTTTATTGGGTAAAAGTTGAAATTAGTAGAGCGAGCAATGATATAATTGTCCACATAATGGGAAATAAACAAGTTGGTCAGTGTTCAAGAGAGAAGTGCAAACTTTGCTTCAGGTTTTGTTTTGACGGTAACACCTTAATCATTTTCTTTTTTTTTTAATATATTTTTATTTATTTATTTTTATTATTATACTTTAAGTTTTAGGGTACATGTGCACATTGTGCAGGTTAGTTACATATGTATACATGTGCCATGCTGGTGCGCTGCACCCACTAACTCGTCATCTAGCATTAGGTATATCTCCCAATGCTATCCCTCCCCCCTCCCCCCACCCCACAACAGTCCCCAGAGTGTGATATTCCCCTTCCTGTGTCCATGTGATCTCATTGTTCAATTCCCACCTATGAGTGAGAATATGCGGTGTTTGGTTTTTTGTTCTTGCGATAGTTTACTGAGAATGATGATTTCCAATTTCATCCATGTCCCTACAAAGGACATGAACTCACCATTTTTTATGGCTGCATAGTATTCCATGGTGTATATGTGCCACATTTTCTTAATCCAGTCTATCATTGTTGGACATTTGGGTTGGTTCCAAGTCTTTGCTATCGTGAATAATGCCGCAATAAACATACGTGTGCATGTGTCTTTATAGCAGCATGATTTATAGTCCTTTGGGTATATACCCAATAATGGGATGGCTGGGTCAAATGGTATTTCCAGTTCTAGATCCCTGAGGAATCGCCACACTGACTTCCACAATGGTTGAACTAGTTTACAGTCCCACCAACAGTGTAAAAGTGTTCCTATTTCTCCACATCCTCTCCAGCACCTGTTGTTTCCTGACTTTTTAATGATTGCCATTCTAACTGGTGTGAGATGGTATCTCATTGTGGTTTTGACATACTTGGAAGTAAAGCTCTCCTCAGCAAATGTAAAAGAACAGAAATTATAACAAACTATCTCTCAGACCACAGGGCAATCAAACTAGAACTCAGGATTAAGAATCTCACTCAAAACCGCTCAACTACATGGAAACTGAACAACCTGCTCCTGAATGACTACTGGGTACATAACGAAATGAAGGCAGAAATAAAGATGTTCTTTGAAACCAACGAGAACAAAGACACAACATACCAGAATCTCTGGGACGCATTCAAAGCAGTGTGTAGAGGGAAATTTATAGCACTAAATGCCCACAAGAGAAAGCAGGAAAGATCCAAAATTGACACCCTAACATCACAATTAAAAGAACTAGAAAAGCAAGAGCAAACACATTCAAAAGCTAGCAGAAGGCAAGAAATAACTAAAATCAGAGCAGAACTGAAGGAAATAGAGACACAAAAAACCCTTCAAAAAATTAATGAATCCAGGAGCTGGTTTTTTGAAAGGATCAACAAAATTGATAGACCGCTAGCAAGACTAATACAGAAAAAAAGAGAGAGGAATCAAATAGACGCATTTTCAAGCCTTCTTGATTATCCTGCCTCTTGAATGCGCACTTCTGTCAGTGTTTCATCTTTAAGAACTATTTACAGCCTTGGAAATAGCCTGGGGCAAACCGCAATTTATATAAGGACAGGCACAGAATGTGGTTTTCAATTACTCTACTATTTGGGTAACTCTTGAGCTGGGGTGATGCGAATTTGAGTGGATTTTAAATGGTAATAGTGACAGAATCATGGCCAATATTTATTTGTAAGGTTTCTTAATCAGTTATCATATTTCATTTGTATATATCCCTTAGATTTTGGAGAAATAAATTCCCAAACTCAATTTCTTAGGTTTAGAATATTGACCACAATGAGCTGGGTGCCGTGGCTCACACCTGTAATCCTGGCACTTTGGGAGGCCGAGGCCTTGGGATGAGTGCCTGAGCCCAGGAGCTTGAGACCAGCTCGAGTAACATGGCGAAGCCGCCACCTCCGCAAAAAACAAAATATAAAAATTAGCCAGGTATGGTGGTTTACACCTGTAGTCCCAGCTGCTCAGGGGGCTGAGGTGGGAGGATCACTTGAACCTGGGAGGTTGAGCCTGCAGTGATCTGTGATGGCGCCACTGCACTCCAGCCTTGGTGACAAAGTGAGACCCAGTTAAAAAAGAAAAATAGAAGCATAATACAAGCCTCCTTCACTGAAATCCATAGGGATAGTTTTCAGCATGAATAACAATAACACTAATAACACAAGCTAATATTGATTGTGTACTTACTATGTGCCTAGTGCTGTGCTAAGATCTTGGCATATATTATCTCGCATAATTCTCATAACAACCTCCATGTTAGTAACGAGGAAATTAAGGGTTACAGAAGTACAGCAGGCAGCAAAAGCATGAGCCAGCAACTCCCTGTCATCTGCCCAATGGTGGCAATGAGGTGGGCGGCTTGGAAGACTTGAATTTACCATGACCTCTATCAGAACTGCCTCCTCCAAGCCACCCAAATAGACGTTTTATCCAAGTGAGGACAGTTGCTAAGTAAATACATATGGCAATCCAGAAGACCATCCCAGGTAGAAATTCCAGAGCTGTCACTCTATCTACACATGACCGTCACTGCCAAATTCCTATTTACAGAATGCTCATGATGTCTGGAACACTAGATTAGACAATGTACGGGATAAAAGGGAAGCAGGAGACCTGGAAGGAGCCCAAGGCAATATGGCTGCATGGAATAGCGGAACAAGATCAGTCCTGGGTGCCCGGCAGGACTGCCTTCTACTTTGGAGTCTTAGAAATTATTTCCTTGGTCCTAGACAAGTTACCTAGTTTCCCTGAGCCTGGGTTTATTAGATGTAAAATGAGAGGTTCAACTTAACAACATTTTAAGTCCCTTGTAGCTATAAAATGTGATGATTCCAGAGGTCCTGTTGAGAGGTGACAGCATGCTGGCAGTCCTCACGGCCCTCGTTCGCCCTCAGCGCCTCCCCTGCCTGGGCTCCCACTTTGGCGACGCTTGAGGAGCCCTTCAGCCCACCGCTGCACTGTGGGAACCCCTTTCTGGGCTGGCCAAGGCCGGAGCCGGCTCCCTCAGCTTGCGGGGAGGTGTGGAGGGAGAGGCGCGGGCGGGAACCGGGGCCAGCACGAGTTCCGGGTGGGTGTGGGCTTGGCGGGCCCGGCACTCGGAGCAATGAGGGGCTTAGCACCCCGGCCAGCGGCTGCAGAGGGTGTGCTGGGTCCCCCAGCAGTGCCGGCCCATGGGCGCTGCGCTCGATTTCTCGCCGGGCCTTAGCTGTCTCCCCGCGGGGCAGGGCTCGGGACCTGCAGCGCGCCATGCCTGAGCCTCCCCTCACCGTGGGCTCCTGTGCGGCCTGAGCCTCCCTGATGAGCGCTGCCCCCTGCTCCACAGCGCCCAGTCCCATCGACCACCCAAGGGCTGAGGAGTGCAGGCGCACGGCGCGGCACTGGCACGCAGCTCCACCTGCAGCCCCAGTGCGGGATCCACTAGGTGAAGCCAGCTGGGCTCCTGTGTCTGGTGGGGACGTGGAGAACCTTTATGTCTAGCTCAAGGATTGTAAATACACCAATTGGCACTCTGTATCTAGCTCAAGGTTTGTAAACACACCAATCAGCACCCTGTGTCCAGCTCAGGGTTTGTGAATGCACCAATGGACACTCTGTATCTAGCTACTCTGGTGGGGCCTTGGAGAGCCTTTGTGTGGACACTCTGTATCTAGCTAATCTGGTGGGGTGGTGGAGAACCTTTGTGTCTAGCTCAGAGATTGTAAACACACCAATCAGCGCCCAGTCAAAACAGACAACTCGGCTCTACCAATCAGCAGGATGTGGGTGGGGCCAGATAAGAGAATAAAAGCAGGCTGCCGGCGCCAACAGCGGCAACCTGCTGGGGTCCCCTTCCACACTGTGGTAGCTTTGTTCTTTTGCTCTTTGCAATAAATCTTGCTACTGCTCACTTTTTGCGTCCACACTGCTTTTATGAGCCATAACACTCACCGCAAAGGCCTGCAGCTTCACTCCGAAAACCAGCAAGACCACGACCCCACCGGGAAGAATGAACAACTCCAGACGCCCCGCCTTAAGAGCTGTAACACTCAACGCAAAGGTCTGCAGCTTCACTCCTGAGCCAGCGAGACCACGAACCCACCAGAAGGAAAAAACTCCGAACACATCCGAACATCAGAAGGAACAAACTCCAGACGCGCCACCTTAAGAGCTGTAACACTCACCGTGAGGGTCCGCGGCTTCATTCTTGAAGTCAGTGAGACCAAGAACCCACCAATTCCGGACACACTGTCTTCCAAGAATGTACAATCCAGTGGGGTGATGAGAAGTTCAATATTTCAATATTCAGAAATGTTTCTAAACTTTATATTACAATTGCTTTGGTGTTTCTTTTTTCTTAGGGCTGTGGGTGTCTTCTTTATCTCCTCCAGGGCTCAGTGTATGGTAGGCATGTTTGTGAGACAGCCAAGTAAAAACGCGTCCCGGGAAAACCTCTGAGCAGCCTGCGCACTGGGAGGAGTGTGCAATTGGGTGGAGCCTCCGGAAGCTCGCGCTGTTTGCGGGGCGGAGGAGCTTGGCCCCTCCTCTTCCTGCGTGGTATTTGAGATTCAATTTGCGAGGCGGGAAACCTATAGTAGCAGGACTGTCGCTCTGCTGAGCTTTCCCATTTCCTTTTTTTTCCTTTTTGCCCAATAAGTTCCATTTTTCTCACCCTTCAAAGTGTGCGAACCTAATCTCTCATCGTCATGTGACAAGGACACTGTTTTTAGCTGAACTAAGGAAAATTCCTACAACATTAGGGGCCTTATAAATGTTTGTTGAACAAATGAATAAGTAACATAATGAGTGAGTATACGAATAAACACATAAATTTAATTTCCCAAAGCAACAATATATACAAAAGTGAGCTGTCACTCTTATCTACCATGACCGTCCCTTCCTCTAATGCTAAAGTTCAGGTCTCATTTTCTATCATTTATTCCCAGCAGCAGATCCAGGTTTCTGTGGAGACTAAAGTTTATAGAATATAAGGGCCCTTCTTTAAGGAGGATTAAAGATTGCAAATGGAAAATTCAGTACAGCTCCTTTGCAGGGGTCTGTGCGAGTGAGGGGCACCGAAGTCTGTGCTTTTGGCTTCACAGTCAGCTCGGCCAGCAGGGCCCTTCTACACTCCGCTCCAGGGACACCTGCCTTCTTGCTTCCTCAAAAGCTTGCTCCTACCTTAGGGTCTTAGCAAGTGCTCCTCCCCCTCCTAGTCTTTCTCTACCAAGATCCTTGACTTTTTTTAAAAATTGTGGTTAAAATATGCATAACATAATATTGATCATTTTAACCATCCATGAGTGTAGATTTTGGTGGCATTAACTAATTCACAATGTTGTGTAACCATCACTGCTATTAATATCAATATCCCCCATTTAAAAAATCATTTCCAGTATAAACTCTCTACCCATTAAACAAAAACTGCCCTTTTTCCTCTCTTCCCCACAAACCGTGGCAACCGTTATTGTATTTTTGCTTCTATGAGTTTGACTATTACATATACCTCATATAGTGGAACCATACAATATCTGTCCTTCTGTTTCTGTACTAAATATAATGTTTTCAAGGCTCATTGTGGTGCAGCACCGTGTAAGAATTCTATTCTTCTTGATGGCTAAATAATATTCCATTGTGTATGTTTGCAACATTTTGTTTACCCATTTATCTGTTGATGAATACTTGGGCTGTTTCCACTTTTTGGATATTGTTAAGACTGCTGTGAACATGGTTATACGAGTATCTCTTCAAGTTTCTACTTTCCATTCTCTTGGGTATGTATCTAGGTGTTGAATTGCTGGGTAATATGCTAGGTTTATGTTTAACTTTATGAGGAACCTCAACTGCATGGTTTTGCATTCCCACCAGCAATGCCTATGGGTTCTAATTTCTCCAAATCCTTGCCAACACTTGTTGTTTTCCTGTTTAAAAAAATTGTAGCCATCCCAATAGATTGGAAGCAGTATCTCTTTGTGGTTTTACCTATTTTTTCATAGTCTTTAACATTATATGAAATGGTCTTGTTATTTTCCTTTACTGGGTTTATTAGTCTGGAAGTTCATGAAGGCAGAACCATTTCTTTTACGTTCGTTTCTACATTTCCAGCATCCAGAACTGTTCCTGTCACACCTAGGAATTATGTTAAATAAATGAATGCATGGATGTTCTTCTTGCAGAACTATATGACTATCATTGCTAATTTATTTGTCCAAAAATCAGTGCTTAAACAACAGCACATCAATTAGGTAACAAGTCCACAGTTTGTCTTAGGCATCAGAGCTGTGCCCCTCCCACTCCCAGTCATTCTCCACCAAGGTCCTTAACTTTTTAAAAAAAGTTGCAGTAAAATAGACATAACATAATATTGATCATTTTAACCATTCATGGGGGTAGAATTTGGTGACATTAAATAATTCACAATGTGCATTTGTGTGTAGCCTTGAACCAATAAACACCATTATCTTAGGACTTCTGAAAGTGAAGACTAAACACAATTTAAATGAAATAATGTCATAAAAGTCATGCATAAACCACAGATTAAATTTAGTTATTAGAATTGGAATTCAAAGTGAATTAAAAATTTTCATAAAGCTTGCATGGAGAATTGTACACTCCTTCCCTTTCTAGATGCCCAGTACTAAGGTTGCATCGTACTATGTGTAAATAGGAATGAAAATATTGCACTGGGGGAGCTGGGTGTGATGTCTCACACCTGTAGTCCCAGCACTTCAGGAGGCAGAGGTGGGAGGATCACCTGAGATCGGGAGTTTGAGACCAGCGTGGGCAACATAGAAAGATCCTGTCCTCCACAAAAAATTTAAAAATTAGCCGGAAATTGTGGTGCATGCCTGTAGTCCCACCTACTCAGGAGGCAGAGACAGGATGATCACTTAAGCCCAGGAGATCAAGGCTGCAATGAGCTATAATTGTGCCAGTGCACTCCAGCCTGGGTGACAAAGCAAAATCCTGTCTCAAAAAGAAAAGAAAAATATTGCATTGGGGTTTGGAAGGAGCTGTGTCACAGAAACCTAACTCCTAAACAAACCGAAGTCTGAAAATTAATGAGTCATTCACAACAATATGTAATTTTAACACATGGCTTCTGTGCACTTTACAAACACAGAATTTCACAGTGGAAAGTTTTCAACAATGCCATTCCCGATTGCCAAGAGCCAGAGTCATTGGGTGAAGGGATCCTGGAAATGGCCTAAGGAGCTGTAGCAAACAAACAGGGCCTATGTGCAGTGTTGCACCACAATATATTGCAAAGTACACTACAGGGTATCATACATGTCCACCTGAGCACCACCCAGTCTCACATGATCTGTTTGCTAATGTTTCAGACACAAATCAAACCATGCCTATTGTGTAGTCTGCAATTGCCCCTGGCCACTCTCTGAGTTACCAAGCCAAGTTGCAAAATGATAATATTTTGAAATCATGAAGTTTGTGTCTCTGAAGAGCAAGGAACCAGGGCTTCTGAGCATGTAAGGAGGACAGCAGATGCCCCTGAGGACAGCTGTCCTGGCCAGAAGCAGTTTCGCCCTGAAGCTAATAAAGGTGAAGCTTTGGGGGCTGTAACTTACACAGGTGCCTTCCAAGGTTGGTGGGGACAGCAATTTTTCCTAAAGAGGCTCTCAAATTTTTTCACATCCACTAAAACCTGGATCCACCCACCTCTTCTTTCTCTAGCCATTCTCAGAAAATTTTGAAAATGCGTTTATTGGCCATTTTCTACAGGGAAACATTGACAAATACCGGTGAGATTTCTGGCATCCCCTACAGGGCCTAGCACAGAGCCATCCACATGGTAGGGCTCAATAACCATTTGATACACAACATTAAATGCATAAAATAAAGTACACAGTTCGTTGTAGTGTCTGTGTGTGTGCATGTGTGTGTGTGTGTGTTTGATATTATTTGATATTATTTATTTCTACCCAAATACTCCTCCAATTAAAATAGCTTTGTGCAAACTACTCTGAATGTACCGCAAATCTCGTTGCACAGTTACAGTTAACTGGGGTCAGAACTGAAACATTTAAAAATCACAGCACCTCCCCCACCCACAAATGCCTCCTTTGGCCCTCCCAGACTTTGAAATTTGATCTAAGAAGAAACATGTTTGCTGTGAGAAGTTCTACCTAGTTCACTTCCAGTTAAATAGTCAATATTATAATACTCAGGTGAGGCCTTGGAGTGATGTGTGGAAAATTCTCAAAATTATCCATTTCAGACAGATGCTTTGTAAACTTCCTCATCACACAGGACCAGTGGCCACGTCCATAGATCCCTATGGTTTGTGCCCCGCATACCCGTTTGTGTTCCCTGTGAGTCACTCCCTTTTTAAGGGCTTAACAATAAAACCTGACTGTCCAGTTTTAGACTCCGTCATCATCTATTAGATAGGAGCTTGGTGGGCATTTCATATTTCTTTCCTTTCAGCCCCGAAAGTAGCATTAGCAGGGAAATTCAAAAGCAAGCAGAAAACTGGCATAGCTAATTTAGGCTAATTAGGATGGCAGAAGCCAAGATGCGTACTTCAGAGCTTCTCATGCCCTCCCGTGTCTCCACCTGATTGCTTTGTCCAGCAGCAAACCCAGGAGGCACTTCCAATTACATCACATCCTCTTCAAACACCAAACCACTCAAGCTAATTTTATCCTATTAAACAGACTGAAGGATCCAGAAGAAAGGTTCTCTCCCCCTCCCCAAAAGCTTCAATTACCAGGGTCCCTGATTATCATCGCTTCAATCCTATGTGCACTGCTAAATACTTTTTTTGCTTAGCATTGCCTTCTTCATTTAGATGAAAAGCAAATATTATGAGCATGTCTTTACAGTTCTGGTGAAGTGACATTAGGAGTAGAGCTAAAAAGAAGCACCCTGGTTATTAGCATGGTTAATCAAAGTCAAGTTTGAAGTTTCCAAAGACATTAGAATCACAGAAATTTCAGCACCTCTCTGAATATTGGCATTTAGAGAAAGCACTGCAGATTTCTATTTTTCTTCTCTTCATTTCCCTTTTCTTTCCTTTCCTTTTCCTTCCTTCCCTTCCTCTTTGCTTCCTTCCTTTTTTTCCTCCCTTCCTTTCTTCCGTCTTTTATAAGAACTGTTGTAAAAATTACCAGTAAGTATCCAGCAAAAGGAAATGTGTGATTCATGATAATAAATATGGAACAAGCAACTTGGCCATGGATGCAAATGTAAGGAGAACTAGTGAGATAGATAACACAGCCATTCATCATTCCATCTACTTCTTCCTAGCAAACAAATGCAAATCGTGTGTTTTTCATGACACATATACCAAAGACCATCACAGAGTACAAACTTTTTATTTCCAAATTCAAACTCAACTTTCCATTCCATTTTGACCCAACAAAGAGGTCTTAATCTGAAAGATTTTAATATTTTTTCTGATTATAAAAATAATCAAACAGTGTTCTAATTCTTTTAATGTAAAGCCCCTTCCAAACTAAGTTTAAGACTTGGAATCAAAATGAAGCATTTAGTTGTTCTTGATTCTTTCTTGGAAAAAGATTTTTTAAAGCCACTTTAAAAAATCCTTGCTTAAGAAGACATGACAAGTAAAGATATATGAATTTACATGAAGAGGGTTACGGTGTCTGAAAGACTTGAAAAACTGTTTTTGAAGTTAAATACATCTACTGTGCAGGCACTGCTCCTCTTCTCAATGACAAGAAATAGGTTTGACAAATCTTAAAAGGTACCAGTGTAACAAAGAAAAGTTTTCCACCTTCAATATCACCTACATGCCTGGAGGATCCTTTTGCAATGACAGGCATAGTGATTTTTCATTTCTTCTGGAAATTTATTGTAACTTTTTTATAAAAAAAAAACCTTCCCAAGACTTGTGATGGGCTTCAATGCATTTGTCAGTTTTAATTTCAGAAAGTCTCATCTGTATTCTGTGTAGTCAGTCCAAATGACTGAAATTAAATGTTTGCTTTTTTAACAATCTCTTTCCTTTAGCAGAAAATCTACCAGTAACTCTTACACAATTGTCACTATTTCACTGGTATCAAAAAGCCATTGTCTTGGGACAATCATTCCCCCTCTCCCCACCCAAAAGAAACAGCCACTAAACAACAATCCATCTAAACTGTTTGGGCCAATTTTCTTAATGTTTCAGCAAGGCTTAATCTGTTGGCATAAGTGTTTAGTCCCATTAACAGCTAAAGTGACAGAGCCCACAACTCAAGGTGCTGACAGTAAACAAGGAATTTGAGGAATGGCTTTTAAACAATGACTAAGCCTCAAGCCATTTTGTCTTCAGATGCCCTGAAACTTGTCCATGGCTGTAGGAAGAGTTGCCTCCTTTCTACGGTCCTACTTCTACTTAGAATGCACCTCCCTCCCGCTGTCTTGATATTAGCTGATTAGATTTGTCTTGCTAAAATCACTCTCCTCTGATTGGCCACTGAGGACCCACATGGCTGTTAAGATAAGCCACTCATTATTATTTTCTAGAACAAGCTTTGGCAAAAACTGGAAAACAGGTAAGTTTGCACGTGCTGGATTTCTCTTGGGATAACATCTCTCAGCCTGCCCTGGGACAGGCTCCTTTGGGCAAGAGCAGGGATTTCCTGACCTCTATTATAGTCTGTTGTGCCTGGAGAGCAGAAAACACAATAAAATGTGTGGGCGTGGATCTCCCCACCAACAGAAAAGGACCCACAAGGGGTGCCAAAGCATAATATTGAGAAGAGGACGATTCTTTTTAAATATCTAACTTCATTTTGGAGACTCTCCAGGATGTTTTAATCAACACGTGTCCTCTCCTGTGATCTCTCCAGCCAGTATTACCATATTTATCACTTATGCTACAAGAGCTAGCCAACAACTTTGCTGCTGCTTCTATGTCTTTTTACTACTCCCCAGCCCCTTGCTGTCTTCCATCACCCCATTGCCTACTCGTGACCTACAAACAACAACAAAAGAGAGTATTTGCCTCAGGATCTTCATAGGATTCCAAGACCAGGGAGATTCCCCAAGGGACCTGGACTCCTCACAGGGACTTTTCCACCTAATGTTCTTTTTTATGTCAGCTCCAATTTCCTACTTGGCCAAGAATAGATACCATCTTTTTTTTTCCCTAAACCTACCACTTCTCTCTGAAATATCACACACATAATATTCAGACTCTCTTGTGTGTGCTGTCCAGCACTGCTGAACAGAAAGGAGTTCCAGTAAGAGTGTGGTGTTCTGGCAAGCTGAGATTGGACTTGTAGCAAAAGGGGTAAGGAGAAAAAGGTTATCAATAAAGAAGTTGACAAAGTCAGTAGGGAATTTTGAAACTCCTTTCCCAATCTCTATCAAATTAAAAGGCAGGCAAATTAAGAGGCAGAAAGAGAGCAAGGAGAGTGAAGAAGGTCCATATTTCTTTTTTTTTTTGAGATGGAGTCTCACTCTGTTGCCCAGGCTGGAGTGCAGTGGCACCATCCTGGCTCACTCCAACCTCTGCCTCCTGGGTTCAAGTGATTCTCCTGCCTCAGCCTCCCAGTAGCTGGGATTGCAAATGTCTGCCACCACACCCAGCTAATTTAGAGACTAGGTTTCACCACGTTAGCCAGGCTGGTCTCGAACTCCCGACCTCAGGTGATCCACCTGCCTCAGCCTCTTAAAGTGCTGGGATTACAGATGTGAGCCACCACGCCCGGCCAAAGATCCATATTTCTGTAACCTTTCAACAACGTTTAACAGATGCTTGCTGTATGTCAGATATTGTATATTGTGCATACTGTGTGCTGGGAGTATGGGCATGGCAAGAAGCATTTACCTATCTATAATGTGGGAGAGGAAACAGACCAGAAAATTGATCATTACTATCCAGTGTGTCAAGGGGCTTTGGGAGCCCAGAGGGGGAAACCAGAGGAGAGGCAACTAAGTCTTCTGGGGGTGGGGAGTGCTGGGGCTTAGGGATAAAGGATGCCCAAAAGAGGGGGTGCTTTAGGTGGGTGTTGAAAACAAATGGCCACCACTAAGCAAATGGGGGTAGGGAGTTGCAGGGATGCCAGGGTGTAATGAGGAGAGGGGCATCCCAGGGTAACAACAACAACAACAAAAAACAGCTGCAAAAGCCCAGAGGTATGACATATTTGGAAACTGAAAGCATCTTGGAATAGCTAGTGGTTAAGGGGAGGCAAGAGTAAACAGAGTCCAAGCTCTCCACTTACCGGAGCCTATAAATGAACTATGACTATAACTTATTTTCATATTTCATCCATTTCAATTTCTGGAAAAGATGTAGCATTCTAAGATTTGTAGTTTTACCCAGATAACACTATTGCAGTATCTGAAAATCTTGTGGATGTCAACATGAGCCTTATGGCAGTAGTCACAAGTTATCTTCATAGGGTTCTTTTTATTCCCTGCAGCGTTCAATTCTAAGATTAGGCTGCTTCTTCACAGAAGCCACCCCTAAAACACTGGTGCTGTCTAGGGTTTTGTCTCAAGTGTTCTTACTTTGTCTGTTCTCTCTGGGCAACTTTAACCACATCTGTGGCTTCAACAAACACTGTAAACCAGTGACTTCCAAATGATACCTCTAGTCTAGATCTTCTTCGGAGTTTCCAGTCATTATTTCCACTTGTCCACCTAAAATACAACATGTTCAAGACTGGACTCTTCCCTGTGCAAATCTGCTTCTCTTCCTCTAGTCCCTCTCATGTGGTGACTCCACTGCTCCTCTAAAGCTGGAGACACCTGGGCTAATCCTAGACTTTGTACTCCCCTTTCCCTGACTTATACATTTAAATCCAAAGTCCTGTCAATTCTATGTCTGAACAGCTCTTTTATCTTTCTTTCTTCCTCTCCATCTTTATTTGCCAAACCGCTAAAGACATTCAGTTCAACTATTTACTGAAGGGTTCCAATTCGCTGTTTATTAAGTAGCTAAGACATGGCCCATTGAGGAACCAGGCTAGGTGATGAATTACCATCATCACTCAACTCCTTGCCTCCATCTTGTCCCCTTTTTATCACATCGCTGCTTCCCAAAAAGTTTCAATGGCTGTCGTTGTCTAAGATCTAGATGTCATAACGTAGAAGCAACTTGAAGGTTGGCTTCTGACTTTCTGTTCAATATCATCTCTCCACACCCTCTATACCATAGCCATTCTGGAAAGAGTGCTATGTATGTGTGCATGCATGTATGTATGTGTGTATGTATGTATACATGAGTGTATTTAGTGAGCATATTATGTTCTGGTATACCTCCATGGTATGTTATTGCCTATGTCAGGAACATCCTAGTAGACTCAGAAAACTTTTCTCCCACCTTCAAGTCTTAGCATTTATGTTACCCTCTGTTCTTTACTGCCCTCCACCCCCACAATCCCCGGACCCTACCCACAGGCACCGTCTTCCATGATCCTTTTACACCTTGCGAAAAACCTCCTTTGAACAATTTCTATATTATGTTGTAGATGATTTCTTACAGGTCACGGCTATTCCCTCGCTGAATGTTAGCACCATATCCATGTGGGTCTCTTCATCTCTGTACAGAGACTGGACCAGAGTGGCTGCCCAGTGCATTGTTCAAGCTCTTCTGCAATAAGATCCTATTGTGTGCCTCAGGGCTGAAGAAGGCACCTTGGTTCCTAGGACTTGTGAACGGTCCAAGTGATCCAGCCCCCTGGCTGTTCTTTATTTGTAGGAATAGTGGGTCCTAAGCCCCATGGGGTCCCTGGGCACACATACCTCATGCCCCTTCCAAGGACATCAGTGAGGGTGGGCTAGTAGAGCACCACCCAGAGGGCAGTGCCTGCCATTGAGTCCTCCCTGGGGCAGTCAGTCTTCCAAAAGACATGGTCCATTTCTCCAGAGTTCTTTAGCATATGTCCTCCTGCTCTTCCTACTCTCTAGGGAAACACAACCACTCTTGTCTCTCAGAATTTCTCATCTCTGCAGCCTTGCTCATAGCTCTTCACCGGGACTGCCTGGCTTTTGACTCTACTTCTGAACTCATGTCCAGTCATTCTTCAAGACTAATTTTAAATCATTTTGTTCATGAAGTTTTCTCTGCCCTCCAAATTGGAATGGGTCCCTCTTCCTAAACATTTGTTGTTCCTACTTAATGGCACTAATTATATCTGCTTGTTGTTATTTGTGCCCTTCCTACCAGCTGGTAAAACAAACTCATAGTTATTTTTAGACCTCAGAATCCAGTGCAGCATCTTGCACAAAATAGATGCTCAATCAATTCAGGTCTTAGCTTAGATTCTTACTTCTGGGAAGTCTTCCTTGACTTCCTTAGTCTGGGTTATGTATCCTTTGTTTACCTTTAGTATCTTGTATTGCTCATGGGTCTGTCAGCTTTGTGGTGACAGGGATTGTATCTTTCTTGTCCACAGTGGTATTCCCAGTATCTCACATAGAACTGACCTCAACAAATATTTGTTGAACAAACGAGTAAACAAATTAGCGAACAGGGATGATTGAATGAGTAGAACTCAATTATCATGGGGCCTGCAGAGCAGCAGCTTTTTGAAATATCTGATTGAGTGACTCTGTGCCTTGATTTCACTCTTCTGAGGGATGTTGGAAAATGGAGATACTACCTTCAAAGCAAAGGAAAGTCCAGTAATTGTCCAGGGATATCAAGGAGTCCTGGCTAACTGAGAGATGAAGCTGGATGTAAGGTGTTGGAAGGAGTTGGTGGGAACAGTGGAGATGAAGCCTTGGTGGGGCAGCATCAGGTCCCTTCACTGATTGGTAAAGGGTGACCCCTCCTTTCCCGATACATATGCTCATTCCTCAACCTCTTACAATGTAGGCAAAGGGTGGTGTGCTGCAATGGGCCGAGGGAGGCTCTGATGCTGTCGTCCTGGCATAGATCTCCCTGTCCTTAGAGCATGTCCTACTCTCCATAGATTCAACCACAGCTGCCCCTTGGCTGAGGAGCTTTGGGAAGGGTGGATGGTTTGCCTGGGGTAGAACGGAGGGAGAAAAGTAACATATCTTTAGTTGGAAGGGGAGTCTTTTTAGTATGAGGAAGTATTATTTTTTCTTTTTGATTTTAAAGGTTATTTAAATTTTGTAGTCAGTCTACCCTGTTCATGGTTCTTCAGAGTAAGAGTCTTTTTCCTAGCTTAGCTGCAAGCCTCCAAACTGCGCATGCACAATTTTCACCCCAAATGGGAAAAAGTAGACCGTATTCACAACCGACAATAAAAATGTATCACAAAACCTCCCCAAGAGCTGTATTATTCAAGTTACCATCATTCAGTTGGATATTATGAAGGCAAAAAAATTAGAGATTGTGAACATCGCTGCTCTCGTTTTCTCTTGTGCTCATAAATGAATGTTTTTCAGCCTTCCCCATCCATCTTCATTAACATTGTAAGCAATTTGTATTGGTCCTGCAATGCAGCATCTTTACATTGTGCAAATGTATGTGATGTTCTGGAAATGGGCAATTTAATATGAAAAGCACACAGTGTCTCAGATTTTTTTTTTATTTTCTAAACAGTAATTTCTGCTAGGAATTATTCCATGATTTGTGCATAATTTCATGCAGATGGTTATTTAAATATAAATAGAGAAATCTGTCATTTAATATTGTGCCTGCCTCTCCTTGGGTTGGCATGCCCACATTTTAAACTCGTGCCATAAATAAAAGATAAAAACATCTCTAAGCCCCACAGTAGTCAGAAGATAATTGGGCCTGCTCATTAATTGTCATTTGAGTGACCTCCAATTAACTCTCTTAATATTTTCCAGTTTCTTTAAAAAGAAACTTAAATGGGGTCTTTTTTTTTTGTGAAATGTGTTTACAATGTAATGAAAACCCTCTTTGTTTACCTAATGAAGACTACATTCTCCCAGTAGTAAAAACAAAACTCCTTTTCTTTGGGGACCAACTCACTTTCCTCCTTGGTAAATGCTAACTTTTGACACTAAACTAACATGGGAGTGGTTGGGATATGAAGCCACAGATACAGGCCTGAGCCGACCATTTTATAATTCAGGTACATCTTTTGCCAAAAATGCCATATCATTGTTTACCTTGACAGGTCTTGTAATAATTGAAATAGACAACATGAGGAAAAAATGTATATTGAATTAACCTTCTATATTTGAACAAGATTTAAGTTAGTGGCAGCAGGTTAAGAGTTCAAAGTTTTGTGAATTCAAGTCCAAAACATTGCTTAAATAAATATCTTACAACACTTATTATCCAAAAAAATATGGCTTTGAAAAATGGGGATGAGAATTTATAAAATGGAAAAAGAAAACGTGTGACTCCTCTTCAAAGCTCTGCTCTCTGCTTTGTCACATTGTAGACCATTTCCTCATCTATTCAAGTCAAAAGGCAATACAGGTTTTTCCAGAGCAAATTCATTTCTATGAGTGTGAGTGTGAGCCTAACTTAGAACAAAAGTGCTATTTTCCTATGGCTAAAAGATGTCTTGGCAGCAAGAAGTACAAAAGAAAAAAAGGTGAAGATGTGTGTGTGCGTCTGTGTGTGTTTAAGAGAACTGGGAGTTCTAGTCTCAGTGTGCCATTGACAGTGTAAGTCATTTTACCTCTCTGCATCTCAGTTCCTTCATTTGTAAAATAACAGGGTTAAAGTTATGAATTATTAACTCCTTTCCACCTCTCACATCCTATGCATCTAGAGGCCTGGATTAAATCTCCAAACCGGGAGTGCAGGATCTTATGACAATTGCTATCTGGCTAGTCCTATTGACTCTACATATATCCTCTCTGCCTGCCTAGAGGTATACGTCCCACTATAATAATCCTGCAAGCCTAGATGTAACTTTGTATTCTCAATTCTATTGCACATGGAAAAGGCTAGTGTAGTGTTGTGGTTAAAACAAACTCAAGTCAGATTACCTGGTTTTGAACCCAGCTTCACCACCCACCAGATGCATGACCTTGGGCCAGTTACTTAACCTCCATGAATCTCAGTTTCCTCCTCAATAGGAAGGGTATAATAATAATAACAATCCATATTTCATAGGGTTACTAGGACCAAGTGAGATGATCATTGTAAAACCCTTAGAGTGGAACCTCGACCTTGGTTAGAGCTCAATCAAAACTAGCCACTAAAATAAAATAGCCTCTTGTTTTCACATTATAGATTAATCAGTAAAATAGATTAATCAGAATATGTCACACACGACTCATAATGTTATTCTCTTCTAAACATTATTTGTAACATCTGTCTTTGTAGTTATGTCTGAGAGGGACCCATGCTTTTATCACATTGTTAAAAATGGACACATTCTTATTGTCATCATGAC
This sequence comes from Pan troglodytes, assembly GCF_028858775.2. NCBI lineage: Eukaryota > Metazoa > Chordata > Mammalia > Primates > Hominidae > Pan > Pan troglodytes. Next base: position 54,980,167 of record NC_072413.2, read on the forward strand.
AATTTTTACTCCTAAGACTGGAACGTCTCCTCTTTCTTAATAGCTGTGTACATAGTCAGAGTCAAAAAAGCCAGTGGATTTTGTAATATAGAGTAAATGACATTTGGAAAAACAAATAATAATTTATACAGAGCCTATCTGCAAAAAATGGTTTTAAAATCCTACTTGTATACATTAAAAGAAGCTAATATCTTTAAAATGTGAACTATGGCATTATTATATGTTTAAAAAGGCAAGTCTCTTTGTTCATTCCTAACAGGAGTCATGAGGTTTATTAGGCTAGAGTCATATTTACCATGCCCATGTTTTTGGAGAATCTTATTTGTATCTTCAAAGCATATCTAATCATAGAATTCAAAATAATTTAGCTAAGGGTGTTAACGACTGTGTGGCACTGAACTTGATGACACATTATATTTTTTATTTTTATTTTATTTTATTTTTTTTTTGAGACTGAGTTTCGCTCTTGTTGCCCAGGTTGGAGTGCAATGGCGTGATCTCAGCTCACTGCAACCTCCACCTCCCAGGTTCAAGCGATTCTCCTGTCTCAGCCTCCCCAGTAGCTGGGATTACAGACATGTGCCACCACAGCCGGCTAATTTTGTATTTTTAGTAGAAATGGGGTTTTACCATGTTGGTCAGGCTGGTCTCGATCTCCTGACCTCAGGTGATCTGCCCATCTTGGCCTCTCAAAGTGCTGGGATTACTGGCATGAGCCACCGCACCTAGCCTGACGCATTATATTAAATAGCTACTGCCATCATGGAGGTTTAACTTTACAAGGGACATTATGAATATATCAAAGAGAGGCCAAGTAGGTTAATCTGAATAGCATAATACTATGTATGCAATGTAAAAAGTGTGTATATGCAATATTCTGTATAAAAAATCGCACTGCTAGTGATACATTGATGAGCTAAAAAAAACATGGATTCTGTTGATTAGCAAACTATATTTTGGTTAATCACAAATGACTTTTATTTTAAAGCTCAAACCTGATATTCAGAAAGATATTTTGACTGTCTCTCTGTTTTTGGTCTTCATAAAACTCTAAAATAGGAAGTTTGTCATCACCTCTTCTCTGTGCCTTTCCCTCCACTTCATTACCTTTCTGAATTCTCTGTCCCATGCTGAGTTCTTATTCCTGGCCACACTCCTTTTTTCCCTGTCTACTCCTGACATTGTGCTATTCCAGGTCCAGAATAACCTAAAAATTGCTTTTTAGGAAGCCCTCTATACTGCAATGCCATTGCTTTCAAGTCCTGGGGAAAAAAAAAAAAAACTCTTCAGACCTCACTTTTAGTTTACCCAACAGAGGATATTCTATGTCTGGCTGACATTACATTTCTCTGAATTCAACAATTTGGACTCTAGATTTAAGAATCATTCTCTTATTTTCTAGACTATTAAGAGCCGTGTTTCTGAGGGCCGGTCCCCCTGAAAGGAAGCCCACATCTCTGATCTGTGAAGGTGTAAGTGTGCTTATGCATGAGAAGAATCTCAGTAGTGTGAACTGAGCAGGTGCAAAACCAAAAAACTTATGTGAATAATAAAGAGCCAATGATTTGGGAACAGCAAATCGCAAGTTTGATTAAAGTGTGTCCTTAGAAAATTAGCAAAAGTGTTAGCGACTGAAGACCATGTTATATCATGAGCAACTATGTATGTAGCTAGCTCCTTGTAGCCACCGATATTTCTGTCCACAAGTAAATGTCAGAGGAAAAATAAAGATGTTACAAACTATAAATATTAAAATAACAAAGAGTGACTCTTTTATCTGCTATGATAATTAAAGTAATTAAAGAATGATATCCAAATTCACATTTTTACAGTAATTTTATTTTTATTCTTTCTTTTTTGTCATGTTTCTAATTCTGCACATCAACTTCCGTGGAGACATAACCATTGCAAACTAAAGTGATTTTCTCTAAATGAAGACAACACAATTGAGTCTTCTGTGCTACCTAGGTTCACAGTCTGTTTCTAGCCAACAGAAAGACATTTGACCAAAAATTCCAAAAGAGAATCAATAAGTAAATAAAGAGCCAGGCTTGGGTTCTCTAATTCCAAGGAAAAGCTCAATGAATCTTTTCCCTAGTATCTTAAGGGTTGTAAAACTTGAAATAGCTGCTTCCTATGGAACCGAGTTTGCATTACTCTTGTTAATAGTTAAAACGTGTTTTTTTAAAAAAAATTAGTGTCTCAAAGACAAGCTAAGAGTGTCCTTAAGAAATATGATATGAAACTGAACCAGAATTAAGGCTAGAATTCTGTGATTTATTTGGGGGCTGGGGGGACAGTGGCACAGGGTGATGCCATCCACAGAAGAGTGAAAAAAAAATGAAGATAAGTAATAACTACTGTAATAAAGAATCTCTAAGCACACAAACCAACATAGCAATGCCTCCTCTGTTAAACAACAACATCATCTACCTTGAGAAATTTAAACTGAGATGTATGCAGATAAGCACTTTTACTTTTAGTGAATATTCTGTTAATTCTTAAAAATACACTTTTGCATAAAAGGTTCTTTTTCTCCCTTCACTCTCAATGTGCTTCTCTAAAAGCCTGCATATCTGGAAATGTAAATAGATATCCATCCAGTTAAATATGAATTAATTAGACAAATCTGCTTTTACCTACATGCTGTGTGTAAAACAGCTTAGACGTACAACGAAGAGAAGAGAGGAGACCAGAAGTGAAGAAGAAAAGAGGATTTAAAAGGGAAGCAATCCAAGACTTCCATTTTCTTACTTCAGATAAACATATTTAACACCCACAAATTATACAGGAAGTTTCAGACAGCTTTAAGTGAGCCCCACAGAATTATTTACTAACAGACCCAAAAGGTACATTTTACTGCCTTTAACTTCCCGATTATATTTTTAATTACTGTCAAAGTACCTTCTGCAGACTACAATATCATCGTGTGAAAACCACACATTTCCTTTTAGTTCCCCCTGCTCAGAAAAGTTCTACATTCATTTAATCCTGAATCTGATTTCATCGGTCTAAAATTTTGAGTGTGTTCAACTACAGAGTGTTTTCCTTTTAGAAAACCTGAGACAATAACCAGAATTCATAGCAAGTTTTCCCATTCAACCAGACATTTCTTGAGGGAATTGCAAAAGCTCTGCGAAGAAACAGTTAATATGTATATATCTCTCTGAAATTGGCAAATGTCTTTTATTTCCTCTAATATTCTAGCCAGAGATCTGAGCTCATTTTTTCCTGTCCATAGGCTCAAAAAAAAAAAAGAAAAAAAAAAGGACTGTATTCGCTAATTATACATCCTGAAAAGAATTTGGTTCAGTGTAAGATGATCCTAGTGATATGCTAATCCCTTTTTCTGCTTGGTGCTGCCTGAAGCTTGTGTCTAACATTTTTTTCAACTGTATGACAATAAAAGTTCTGGCAACAAAAGAAATAAATGGGCAGCTAAAGAAGGTATAGCTAAACACATGGCAGGCCGTCTCTCCCTCTCCTTCTGGCTGCTCTTTTGTAGCCTCCAGTTTGGTATCCTCAAGTCAATAGCCGAAATCCAGCCACCTTAGCAACTTAGTATGACACCCAAGCCCTCTCTCTTTACATTCATGAATAGTCAGCACCCAGCAGACAAAATAGAACTAATCTTTTTTGACAGAATTGTTCAATTTTAGAGGAAAAGCTTTTGAGTCTTCCACACATTTGCAGAATATGAGACAACAATGGCTGCAATCAAATTTTAAAAACAACAGTGGCCAACAGGGCTGGAAAAAAGTCTCTTTGAATTAAATAGCACATTCAGTCAGTCCCAGTGGTCATAAACTTGGGGCAAACATTCATTTCAATACGTGAAAGAAAGAGATAAACAAATGAAGAGTATATCCAACGGTCCCATTCTGAGCTTCATGCAGTAATTCCTTCTGCTGTGATACATGCGTATATATTTTTTCTATTTTCTTTCCTTTTCTTTTTTCATAGACTAATACAAATATCTTTCCTCTCGAAAATAATTTTGTTTGGGGGGGTGCCCAACAAGTCTCAGTTTAAAATGCTTTTTATTCAGCAACCTTTTGTAGTCATTTGAAAGCAATTTTACCATATAGAAATCCTCTAATGTATCAGTCACTCGCAAGTCTAACATGTGTTAAAAATGAATCTTCTCTCCATTCCAACCCCCTCTATTTAATACAAGGCATCTCTATACCTTTGGAGACAATATGAACGAGAAGAAAATTCTACCCAGTTCATGGCAAAAACAGAAGTTAGCAACATGGTCCATGCAGCTGCAACATTGCATTTAAAATTCAGTTTCCTCATAGGAAGAGGGCTAATCCTGCCCCCGTAATTCCCTACAGCCAAAATGTGCCCCCTCCCCGCGTGACAGTGCAATGCAAAGACACTAGCACGCTTATCTTGCCTAACCAGATGGCCGACTTGGATCAATGCACACACACCACGATCAATGGGAGAGATAAAGAATTAGGAAAACAGTGGTACATGCTCCCAGAAAGCTTGTACACTGCATAATTATTTTATGATTCTACACATGGCTACATGTGATACTGAAGTAGAGAAGGAAAGGATAATTAGAGTGCCAGGAAGAATTTTGTAGTAGACTACACTTTGTCTGTCAGCACTTCCCACTCTAGCAAACTCACTGCCCTTATCTGAAAGTGAATTTAGAAAAACATGAGCGAAAATGTCAGGGAAGGTATTTCCATTTTTGCCAGGTCCTGTCACGTCCCAAAGTTTAGTTCAAAGCCTGAGGAGGCTTCCTGGGATTTGGATATGCCTCTCATCATTAGCCATCCCTAGCTGCCCAGCCAAGGAAACCCACAGATAATAGTTGAATGTGATGCAGACTGTAACCAGGAAGAATTTGGTCTCCAAGTGATTCAGGCAAGTTCATTCAGTAAAATAGAGCAGGACGAGGCAGTCCCTTAATTTCTGTTTCCTGATTGGCTAACCAAAGCAATGTTTTTGAGCAGGTTGGTTACGCACTTGAGACTAAGAAAAAAATAGGAACCCACATCCCTGTCACTCAGCCAGGTAATAAGGAAAGTATATGAGGCTCTGAAGCTGGCACATTGCTGCTTTATCCTGAATTCAGACCAAGATCATAAACCAGAACAATAAACCACTGTAATTCCCCACTATGGTCACGTATTAATCAGAAAAAAACAAAATGTTCCTTCAGCTCTTAGCACATGGTGGGTACTTATTAAATGATTATATTATTATTGTAAATATGAATAATCCTTTACCCTGCACTATTCCAACGTGTTACTCTCTTTTCACCTTGCATTAGATGCAACTAAAAATAGTGTTAGATTTTCCTTTGGATTTGAGACTCAGCTTGCATGCTAATTAAAACATTCAATGAACTTTTTACACCATTTTTTTTTTTATGTAAAGAGAGACAGGAACTGAAATCTGGAATTAGACACAGCTCTCCACCACTGTCAACCTCAAAAATCCTGTGGGTAAGCTAGTCATTCTAAGTAGCCTATTACATTTGAAATAGAGCAAATATTCAATATCCAAATAATTAAAATCACTATAAATTATTTCCTAAGGATAAATAAAATATAATTTGGGTAAAAATTCAAAGGGAAAAATATTGACAATTGTGAAAAGCCATAGCCACCCTCTTTGTAAGTTATTTTAGTTGGGATAAATATGATGCTCTAAATTTTCATATGACTCCCTTGTTCTCTGTGGAGTTGTTTTGTTACATTATCCCTGGTCTATAACATTTCTCTCCTCAATGTTGGTACAAAACGGATAGCTATATATAAGTAGCACTTAGCTTTGCTGCCCATTATCAGATTTGGAGAAAGAGCCTGGGTTAGGAATATGATGCATATTACCATATCTATTTTCAGTTCAAAACCCTTTAAAGGCAGGGCCATCATTTTACCTTTTAGGGCTTATTTTTCTTTTCTCTGAGACTAAAAAAGGTAAGTGTAAACATGCAGTATGACAGACTCATTGAGGCTCTTGCTGTAAAAATTGATTCTGCATGTACTATATTTTATACCATGTAGTTGAGCTTGCAAGATGGAGGGAAACTTTTGGATGTTGGGGTAAAGTGGAAGTTCATGAGTTGGAAATGGAACTTGTGAGTAGAAGAGCATGCCGGGTTTCTCTGAGGGCAGGACCGAGGTGGACTCAACTTTGGGCTGGGTCCTGCCATTAAACCAGAAAACCTGGTAGGAAATGGTGTGCCCTCAGCTCAGTAGTTCCCCTGGATCTCTGTCAAAGCAAATCCAAATTCTGTCAGAAGTAAACCGTCATCAGGTTAGACTCCCAGGTTTTCAGGGGATTAAGATTAATGAAATCTAATCTTACAACCAAAGATCACCAATCCCACAGGAAAATAATCCTCTGTAAGCGAGAGTCAGCAAAAAACAATAAATAACAGACTTGGATCTTCTAGGATGAAATTATCAGAATTTGTCAGATACAGAATGCAAAATAAACAGGTATAAAATGTTTTTAAAAATTAAAATAGGAATCACTAAAATGCATTAATAATAAGAAACTATCAAAATGACAGTAGGTTTGAAAATGAACCAAATAGTACCTTTATTTTTTCAAACTGATTGAGAAATAATTTAATACAATACAGTGCACCCATTTTAAGGGTACAGTTCAAAGAGTTTTGACAAATGTATATATCTGTGAAACCATCACCACCAGCAGAATGCAGACTATCCCCATCAACTGAAAATGGTACCTCATGCTTCTTTGCAGTGATTCCTCCCTCCACTCCTGGTCCCAGGCAACCCCTGATTTGGCTTATGTCACTATAACACACCTTGCATTTTCTAGAATATTATATAAATGGAATCATACAATTTGTACATCTTTGGATCTGGTGTCTTTGACTCAGCATATTGATTTTTGAGTTTCACTCATTTTGTTGTGTATATCAGTAGTTCATTCCTTTTTGTTACTAAGTAATATTCCATTATTTGGATATACCATGTTTTGTTTATCCATTGCCCAATTAGTGGATGTTTGAGTTGTTTCCAGTTTTTGCCTATTATAAATAAAAGTGTAAAGAACATCCTTGTAAAAGTCTTTGTATGAACATATGTTTTCATTACTCTTGGGTAAACACCTAGTAGTAGAATGGCTGGGTCTTATAGTAGGTATATGCTTAACTTTTGAAAAATTGCCAAAATGTTTTCCAAGGTGATTGTACTGTTTTACATTCTTACCAGTAGTGTATGAGAGTTCCAGTTGCCCCATGTCCTCTTCAACACTTGATGTTGTCAGTCTTAATTTTAGCCATTCTAATAAGTGTGTTATAGAATCTCATTATGGTTTTAATTTGCATTTCTCTATGATGAATGATATGCTTATTCACCATCCATATCTTATTTTGGGAATTGTTTGTTCAAATCTCTTTCCCACTTAAAATTTTTTTGTTTTATTGATATGCAAGAGTTATTTTTGCATATATAAAATGGGAGAAAGAACATTTTCTTCCATTCTGTGATTCACTTTTTGTTTATTTAATGGTGTATTTTGAAGAACAAACATTTTAAATTTTGATAAAGTCCAATTTATCAATTCTATGTTTTATACCTTGTGCCTTTTTATAGCTTATGTAAGAAATATTTGCCTATCCCAAGTTTGCAAAGATTTTTTCCCCCTACATTTTGTTTTAAAAATTTTATAATTTCACCTTTTACATTTAGGTAGGTGATCTATTTTAGGTTAACTTTAGTGTATGAGGTAAGATAAAAGTCTGTGTTTAATTTTTTTCCCATTCAGATAATCAATTATTCCAGCACCATTTGTTGAAGAGATTTTTCCATTCCCTATTGGATTTCCTGGCACCTTTATTGAAACATCAATTAATCATATATATGGGTCTATTTCTGACTCCCTATTCTGTTTTATTGATCTATATATTTAACCTCTCATCAATTAATTTTTGTGATTTTATAGTAAGTGGAAATCAAGTAATGTTATTTTCCTATTTTTAATTTTTTTTATTTTCAGTTTTTGTGAGTACATAGTAGGTGTATATATTTATGGGGTATGTTTTGATACAGGCATACAATGCAAAATAATCACATCAGGGATAATGGGGTATTCAACCTCTCAAGCATTTATCCTTTGTGTTACCAACAATTCAATTCTACTCTTTTAGTTATTTTTAAATGTACAATTAAGTTATTATTGACTATAGTCACCTTGTTGTGCTATCAAATAGTAGGTCTTACTTATTCTTTCTAACTTATTCATTCTTTCTAACTTTTTGTGTACCATTAACCATCACCCGCCACCCCCATACTAGCCCCCAACTACCATTCCTGACCTCTGGTAACCATCCTTCTACTCTCTGTGTCCATGAGTTCAATTGTTTTGATTTTTAGATCCTGCAGATAAGTGAGAACATGTGATGTTTGCCTTTCTGTGCCTGGCTTATTTCACTTAACATAATGATCTCCAGTTCCATCCATGTTGTTGCAAATGACTACATCTCATTCTTTTTTATGGCTGAATAGTATTCCATTATGTATATGTACCACATTTTCTTTATCCATCCATCTGTTGATGAACACTTAGTTTGCTTCCAAATCTTAGCTATTCTGAACAGTGCTGCAACAAACATGGAGTGCAGATATCTCTTCAATATACTGATCTCCTTTAATTTCCAGTTGCTTGAGACTAGTATATAAATATATAATTGATTTTGTTATATTAACGCTGCATCTTATGATCTTACTAAATTTACTTATTAATTCTAATTGTTGTGTTCTAGATTCCTTAGAATTTTCTATATAAATAATCATGTCTTTAGCAAATAAGGAATTTTAATTCTTTCCTATCTAATATTTATGACTTTTATTTATTTATCTTGTCTTATTGCAATGGCGAGAGCCCCCAGTAAAATGTTAAGTAGAAGTAGTGAGAACAAACATCTGTACAATGTTCCCAATCCCAGAGGGAAAGCATTCAATTTCTTATCATTAAGCATATTAGCTGTAGGTTTCCTATGAATGCCCTTTGTTGAATTAAAGAATTTCCCTTTTCCTAATTTGCTGACAGTTATTTAAAATCATAAATTGATGTTGAATTCTGTCAAAAGCTTTTTATGACTATGGAAATTATTATATGTCTTTTCTCCTTTAATTGTGATTAAATACATCCCTTGTATTCCTGGGATAAACCTTCCTTGGTCATAATGTGTTCATTTAAAAAATACATTGTTGAATATGATTTATTAATATTTTTGTAAGAATTTTTGCTGCATGTTTAGAAAGGATATTGATGTTGTATTTTCCTGTTGTTTTATTTTTTACAATGTCCTTGTCCATGTCAGTAGGGACATGATAGCTGCATAGCAGTGTGCTTATTTATTAGCTCTATATATTTATAATAAAACCCACAAAGGCTCAAGTCTGAAATATAAAAGGTATAGTCTTTTAAAGGAACTGTTTATTAGGAATAAACTGTGAAGAGGATGTGTTATTAAGGCCTCTGCTGAAATGTTAATGCAGAGGCCTTCCTGACCACCCTATCTAATATAATACTATCTGTTCATCAATCTTAGTTTCTTGCCATATTTTATTTTTCTTCATAACCCTCATCATGACCCAATGTGCTATATATTCACTTGTTTATTTGCTATGGCCTGTCTTCCCCATTAACATGTAAACTCCATGAGAAAAACATCCTGCCTGCAGCCCCCCAACCCCCCACTTTTTTTTTTCACTTATCTCAACTCTTGGCTATTGTCTAGGATGGATTCTGGTGGATTTCCTCAAATATCTAGGATGTTGAGAAAGACTGCAAGAAAAATAAAGAACTGACCTTCCAATTGAAATGAGATGCCAAAAGACTGTGTGCTCTGGAGCCAGACTGCCTAGATTTGAATCCTGGCTGCACCATGTACTAACTACATGACCTTAGGCAAATTACTAAATTAGTTTTTGCTTCAGTTTTTCAATCTGTAAAATAGGCTATAGCACCCACCTCAAAAGGTTGTTATGAGAATTAAGTAAATTGATACATGTGAAACATTAAGAGCCTGACATCTCCGTTAGAGATCATAATAAATGCTCTCTAAATGTTTACAAAGTAAGTGATATGCATACCTTTCAGGTGGCCATGCATCTCTCCTGGACCCTTGGAATCAGAAGTTGGGCTGCCTTCACATCACGTATTCTTCTGGTGCATGCACTGCCAATCTTAGCTGCTTGATGCGTCTCCCGATCCATGCCTCAGCTCTAGAGTTGCAGTCCTTCCTCTAATGAAGATCAAAGTTTGCATTATCATTTCATGTCTGATAGGATGTTCCTTCTTTCTAAGATTTTTTATTTTATAAAGGTGTAATTTATATTTTTTAAAAATATCTTTTCTTTTTTAAACTTTTATGTTAAGCTCAGGGGTGCAAGTGCAGGTTTGTTACATAGGTAAACCTGTGTCATGGGGGTTTGTTGTACAGATCCTTTCATCACCCAGGTATTAAGCCTAGTACCCATTAATTATTTTTCCTGATCCTCTTCCTCCTCCCACCCTTTCACCCTCCAAAAGGCCCAAGTGTGTGCTATCCATTTAAGCTGTACCTGAATGGGTACAATTAAGGTGTATCCCAGTTTAGATAGTCCACAGCAATGAAATCTAAATGAGGTTCTTTTATGAATAAACTATTGGAAAATATCTGAATAACACCATGAGGGAATTTATATATAGAATGACTGACAATTAACTTAGATGTACCATGGTCTCATGTCAATATGAACTCTCCTTCCCTAGAGAGTTGATGGTGGACATCTTCTGCCAGGGTACTGCCTGTAGTTGTCTAGAGGTTTTACTGGGTCCCTCTGAGAATTGCTCCATGTACTTTTATAGTACAAAAGGTTGCTGCCCTAACAGCAAGAAATGCCCTCTGTTGCTTCTGCTTTGTCAATACTTCCACCATTTATTTGCCATACACATTCCATACAATGCTAGGCTTCTCTCTCTTAGCTTATCAACTTCATGGCTGCTGAGCAAGAGGCAAATCTTTCTCAGTGGAGGAAACTATTTACTAAGTCCATTTAAAATCGAGCTAATATGAAGGATACTCCCTCCTCCAGAAAGTGAAAACAAACCTTACTGTAGTTTTTCCGTTTTCCACTTCAGAGTATCCTCTTGGATGAAAGAAAAGAACTAGGATAAAAGATGCTATTCAGCAATAAAATACCACCTACTTCTCTATTAACTTTTTGTTAATGATGATATGTGTTACATTTGTTTAAAAAAGTCTAGCCAGAATTTATGAAAGCTTAAGTAACTGAGCTTTTATTTCCATCATATCTATGGGGCAGACTAGTTAGTTGCAAGTAGGATTAAACTGTTGCTTCCTTCCATTCTGGACACCTTAGGTTGTCCCTGTACTAAACGCATCCTTAAGGACATGGTTCTTAGAAGATCAACTCTTTTAAGTTTAGTCCATCTTAAATTTCTTAATAATAATAATTTCAATAATCTTTTTTTTCTCCCAGAGACCAAGTCTCATTCTGTCATCCAGGTGCATCTTGGCTCACTGCAACCTCTGCCTCCTGGGTTCAAGTGATTCTCCTGCCTCAGTCTCCTGAGTAGCTGGGATTACAGACACCCACCACCATGTCTGGCTAAAGTTTATATTTTTAGTAGAGACAGGGTATTGCCATGTTGGCCAGGCTGGTCTGAAACTCCTGACCTCAGGTTATCTACCCACCTTGGCCTCCCAAAGTGCTGAAATTACAAGCGTGAGCCACCGCACCTGGCCTCTTCCAATAATCTTTAGATTTCTAAGCCTGTAGTGGAAGAATCCAAAGAGAGACTGATCCATGGTCTAGATAGGGATTGGCCTCAACTCCACAGTGTAGATATTTAAAAACAAAACCAGAAAACCCTACATAAGCTCTGAATCTAAGGTGTGGGATGGGCCTTAAGGTCCCAGAGTGATAAGTTATTGCTAATTCTATGAAGTCTTATCTTTCATTGAAGAAAAACCTTATTCCTAATATACTGCTAGATGCACTGAAATGCTATTTTCTATAAAGATCCACAAAAATGTAATCAAATAAGAAAAAAGATTAGACTTATTGTCCAATAATCTTCAGTCTTATTGCCTTGTTTCTGTAAATACTTATACTAGGCATATCTATCATTGCCTTTCCTGGCATGGTCCCTGCTCAGAGGCCATAAGTTATATTAACCCATCCCACGGGCACAGCTGATGATCAGAGTCAGACATCTGACCAATGGGACCCACCCATTTCTTTATCTTGTGAATTTGAACTAAGAGACAAACAGAGCAATTGCTAGAACTGGAAGGCCATTGGACACAGGAGTGGTGCCATGTTTTGCCACATGTGAGATGAGTAGACACTGCATGATATGGTTGGGCTGTGTCCCCACCCAAATCTCATCTTGAATTGTAGCTCCCATAATTCCCACATGTCATGGGATGGACCCAGTGGGAGGTAATTGAATCATGTGGTGGGTCTTTCCCATGCTGTTCTCATGACAGTAAATAAGTCTCCCGAGATCTGATGGTTTTATAAAGGGGAGTTCCCCTGCACAAGCTCTCTTGCCTGCCACCATGTAAGACATCTCTTTGCTCTTCCTTCATCTTCCACCATGATTGTGAGGCTTCCCTAGCCATGTGGAACTGTGAGTCCATTGAACCTCTTTCCTTTATAAATTACCCAGTCTCAGATATATCTTTATTAGCAGCATGAGAACAGACTAATACACTGCGAGTCAGTCAATATAGAGAAGCAGGCAAACAGAGAAGATGCTGGAGAAAAGTAAAGACAAGAGATCTGCAGCCTAAGACAGAACAGACTTCATTCCTGAGGCTTTCCAGTCACTACAATACCACATTCAGCTTGATTTTCTATCCTCAGAGTCTGTAAGAACTAGATCTGTAATAAACTGCCTTTTATTTGTACCAGCTTGAGTGGGTTTATGTTACCTGCAAACAGTAGAGCTTTGAAAACAGCATACCTTTCAGTGCTTGAGAGCAGGCTTGGTGTCTTATTCAGCTCCACAGACCGACCAGAAGAGCACAGTGACAGATACACAGTGAGGACTTGGCAAATGGGTTGAAATTCATGACTGTGACTATTTTTTTTATTTTCAATCTTTCTAAGTGTTTTCTACCATACAATTTCACTCACCCTTAGAGTAACCCTGTTATGTTTATTTTCTTTAACAACAGAAAAATAAAGTTCCAAAAACCCACCAGTTTTATAAGTAAGAAGAAGGATTATGCATAGAGTCATTTGGGGGCAACAGGAAGGCCTCATAGCCACACTTCTCTCTTCCTTATCTTGTCATTTCTGAAATATCATTAGAATTATTCCTGAAGTCACTTCGATCTTCCAAGTCTCTTACTGAAATACAAATATCTAGGCCAGTATTTCCCAAAATGTGTTCTGCAGAATTCCAATCTCTCAAGATCTTCCATGGAAAAATAAGGGACAGAGACAAATGAGTAGGGAGCCACAGTATTCTATATTCTTATCTTGAGAGTCCCAAGGCCCTGTAGCATACTAAAGGCTCTGAGAAGTCTCACGGTAAAAAAATGGTACTTCTGCTAGTTTCGGGGCAGGTGAATATGGCACAGTCATTAAGGACACTGTCTGGCTTAGAACTGTGACTCTGCCACCCAACAGTTGTGTGACTTAGACAAAGTGAAGATTATAGTAGCCCCTCCCTCACAGGGGGTATTGGGACAATTCAATAAGGTGATGAGTATAAAACACTTAGCCCCTGACCAGCTCAAAGAAGTACTTAAAATGTTAGCTGTTTTTAGTGAGCCGAGATTGCGCCACTGCACTCCAGCCCAGGTGACAGAGCGAGACTCCGTCTCAAAAAAAAAAAAAAAAGTTAGCTGTTTTTATTATTAATGTCGCATTTTCTAAACTTAGACTGTGCCTGTTAAACGCAAATCACCTATTGACACCTCTCAGACTGCATTCTTTGGGGGATATTAGGAGGAAGAAAAGTTATTTAAGAAAGAAAGGGACCAAGAACCACTGAAATGGAAGGGAGTGAAATGAACAAAGGTGACTTTGCTAATTTATAATTCTGTTTAATTTAGCAATTGTAAATTTAGATATAGCCTTCTTTCTAATCCTAGTACAGTGCTAGGCTTACAGCAGGCATTTAATAAAAAGATCTGCCATTTAATTAAGTTAAAATATAAAAGCAGGGCTGGGCATGGTGGCTCACACCTGTAATCCCACCACTTTGGCAGGCCAAGGCACGAAGACCACCTGAGGTCAGGAGTTCAAGACTAGCCTGGCCAACTTGGCAAAATCCAATCTCTACGAAAATAAAAAAATTAGCCAGGCGTGGTCGTGGGCGTCTGTAATCCCAGCTACTCGGGAGGCTGAGGCAGGAGAATGGCTTGAACCCAGGAGGCGGAGTTTGCAGTGAGCCAAGATTGTGCCACTGCACTCCAGCCTGGGCAACAGAGCAAGACTCTGTTGCAAAAATAAAGTAAAATAAAATAAAGGCAGATTTCTTTTAACTCTGCTGTGTGCTGTTATCTTCCTTCTTCAGAGCAAGAAAAACTTCCTGATCTAGAAAAAGTCCTAGAAAGTACTGGCAATCCAGACGTTATAAAGTGGCCTTAGAGTTAGTCCAGAGCCACAGAAATACTTTCAGTGCTCCAGAGATGGCAAAGTGAAGGTAAAAGCATCTTCCTCACCATTTCTTACTTTCTTCAGGCTCTGAATATAAGGCCAAACTCCACCACCAGCACTAAAGCAAAGTAGAACAGCAACAGCCCTGCTAGTTAGAAAACAAAGGGTAAACAAGTAGAGACTAGACTGATCCTAGCTTTGCTGCAATTTTAACTGCTTTTGTGTTGAGGCTATACACAGGGGTGTAACTAGTGTTACCTCAGTCTTATATAACAAATTAGCAGCACCTTTTCAAAAGAAAAATGATAATTACTCGGTGGGGAAAAAATGTAAAAGGGCTTTCATTGTATTGTTTCAGATACACCCAAATGAAGAACATATAATTAAGGGTAGAGAAACCCAGCTCTGGCTGAAGTTTGATAAATATCTCCAACTCTCAAACCAGTCTGCAAGTGTTCACTTCTCATTAAATGTGTCATTGCTTTTGTGGCCAGCACCTCTCCTTTGCTTTTCGTGAGATAGACAGGCAGACTCTCAGACACACTGATGCATACAGAGGAAACTTACGATGGCCATTCGAATATATTAACTCTTCAAAAGCCCCTTATGTGTGCTACATCTCTCATCATGGGCAGGTACAGGAAAGCGAATACACACTAAGGGCTTGAGAATGCATGGGAAGAAGGAAGACTAAACAGTTAAAGACAGTATGCATTGGAGTGGAGAGCATGGATTTTATTTATTTATTTATTTTTTACTTCAAATATATAATTTTTTATTTTTCCCTTTTTCTTGCACAAAGGTAGCATATTACATGCTCTTTGTACTTTACCTTTTTCACTTAATAATATCTCTGGAAATCACTCCATATCTGTTGATAGAGATTTTCTTCTTTCTTTGCTTTTTTTCTTTTCTTTTTTTTTTTTTTTTTTTGGTGCCTACACAATTCATAGTCGTGTTATTTTATTTATTTACTTTTTATTTTATTTTTCTACTTTAAGTTCTGGGATACATGTGCAGAACGTGCAGGTTTGTTACATAGGTATACACGTGCCATAGTGGTTTGCTGCACCCATCAACCCGTAATCTACATTAAGTATTTGTCCTAAGGCTATCCCTCCCCTAGACCCCCAACCTCCCAGTGTGTGATGTTCCCCTCCCTGTGTCCATGTGTTCTCATTGTTCAACTCCCACCTATGAGTGAGAACATGCGTTGTTTGGTTTTCTGTTCTTGTGTTAGTTTGCTGAGAATGGTGGTTCCCAGGAGAGTATGGATTTTAGAATCAGAAATACCTGGAATCTCAATTTTGGTCCCACTACATAGTAACAACCTGGACAGATACCTCTCCAGTTTCAGTTTCCTGAAGGTCATGATATCTAAGTTTCTAGGTTGTTATAAGGATGAAATTAGATAGTATATGCAGAATGTTTAGGACTGGGCCAGGTACATAGCCATAATAGTGAACATTTAATGAGCACTGTGTTCCCAGAATTGTGCTAAATGCTTTAAATGAATTATTTCACTTAATCCTCAAGATAGTCTTTCAGGAGTAGATGCATCGATTATCTCTTATTTATAGGCGAGGAATCTGAGGATTAGAGACATTGGGTAATTGGCCTAAGAAAATGCTTCGAGTCCACATTCAGCTCACCACAGAGAACTCACTCCTGGCTCCCATATATTAATACAATAGAGTAAGATGGCGGTTACTTTATTTATGGAAAACTCACAATGTGGCTGGAGCTTTGCAAATTTCACAGGTAATTCATTTAATACTTACACTAAATATTCAATTTCACTTCCCATTCTGCAGATGAGGAAACTAAGGCATTAAGAGATCAAATATGACCCTCAAGCAGGGCTGGCCTCATGGACCTTGTGCTTTGAGGGGCCTCGTGCTCATTTAACGCTCTGCTATTGCCATTTTGAAATTCTCAAGCATCTTTGGAGAAGGGGATATATATATATATATATTTATTTATTTATTTATTTATATTTATATATATTTATATATATATTTATTTATATAAATATATATTTATTTATATAAATATATATAAATATATATTTATTTATATAAATATATATAAATATATATTTATTTATATAAATATATATAAATATATATTTATTTATATAAATATATATAAATATATATTTATTTATATAAATATATATAAATATATATTTATTTATATAAATATATATAAATATATATTTATTTATATAAATATATATAAATATATATTTATTTATATAAATATATATAAATATATATTTATTTATATAAATATATATAAATATATATTTATTTATATAAATATATATAAATATATATTTATTTATATAAATATATAAATATATATTTATTTATATAAATATATATAAATATATATTTATTTATATAAATATATATAAATATATATTTATTTATATAAATATATATAAATATATATTTATTTATATAAATATATATAAATATATATTTATTTATATAAATATATATAAATATATATTTATTTATATAAATATATATAAATATATATTTATTTATATAAATATATATAAATATATATTTATTTATATAAATATATATAAATATATATTTATTTATATAAATATATATAAATATATATTTATTTATATAAATATATATAAATATATATTTATTTATATAAATATATATAAATATATATTTATTTATATAAATATATATAAATATATATTTATTTATATAAATATATATAAATATATATTTATTTATATAAATATATATAAATATATATTTATTTATATAAATATATATAAATATATATATATTTAAAAATTGCTTTAATGTTTGCACGGGGCTCTGCAGGTTAAGCATCCAGTCCTGCCCTCAAATCTTTTCCTTCTGCACTGCACTCCCAAAGATTCTGGAATTTAACCTGGAGCAAGGGGGCCACTCCATTCTCTGAGGGCAGCATTAATAGCATCATATCTATGGGATCCTAGAAACAGAAGCTCACAAATTAAAGTTTGCAATTACTGTCTAATGACAGGACAGTCTTAGAAAATGAATGGAATGGTAATAGAGTTAGAGCAGGAAATAAAAAACATGCTTTTACACTGCATTCTTGTAAGTACTCTCTACAGGATAGGAAACTTTCTCTCTCTTTTAAGTGTTAATGGCATCACTAACATAAATTATACTATCAAAGAATAAATGCCCACCTGCACACTACCATTCTGCCCAGTAGAACCTGGAGAAAAAATGCCAAACAGATAAGAAAATCAAGATTTATAGTGGCACTATGGCTAAGATGCTGGCTTAATGTGTATTATAGAGTAAGAACTTGGTGTCTGGTTCATTTAATACTAGTAGAAATAGAGCATTTAATCACTATCAAACTTTGGTACGAGACACCAAGAACACCTCCAAATAGAAGACATTGTCAGAGCATTTTCCCTTGCCTTCATCTCCTGCTTCTTTGCACTTAGCCTTCTTCTCTCCTGCCACAGGAAGGCTCTCTACCAATGGCAGGAAGATGGCTGCAGCCTACCGAAGGCTTGCATCCTTGTTGCTTGTAATCCACTTGAAAAAGTAACCATCTCTCTCCTAGATCAAATTATATGGAAAGGCTTGAGTTGGCTTTAACTGAGACAAGTATTTATGTGTTAGGCCAATCAATGTGAACAAGGGACTAGGGTCACGTGCCAAGCCTGGGTCACATGCACACCTATCACCTATGAAGCAAGAAGTAGGTAGGACACTTTGATTGACAAGGCCAGCAGATACAGTTGCTTTAGTTATTTCTACAGTATTTTGTTGTTTATCTGAAATTCAAATTTAGCCGGGCGTTCTGTATTTTATCACGAGACGGAGGCAGAGCAGTTGCTGATAGAACAAGAAGTTGTGGAGTAACAAAAACAATATTTCCTAAAGAGGGAATACAGCTTGGTCCTATTGGTTTCTTATTCAGACCCAAAAGGCTTGATCTCAGTTCCAGATTCCAGGGCAAAATGCAGTCCTTTCTGGCTAAGTTCTAGCTATAACCCCCTTTTCAGGGTCAAATGATCCCCTTATGCACAGCATTACCATTTGATGCTCTAAGTGGATGATTTTTGCCATCACTGATTTCTGCGTCCAAAAGCTGCTGAAATTCAACTTAAAACTTTAAATTCATTTTTTGTAATCAAATGAGTGTTAATGAATCCTACCAGATGACAGTGCTTATGCCATTTACGCCTTGGTATTTATGATGTTTAAAGTTCACTGTAACATTTTGTTTTTAAATAGAACTAAAAGATTTGTTGTCATTTTCTTTTCTTTGTTAACAAACCAGGATATACTTTTAAAAATGTCGAGGCAAAAAAAATTTATTTTGCCAAAGGCCCATACTGTCAAATCCTATTGCAGAAATTAATCTATTTAATTAAAAAATATTTAAGGGAACTTTAGCCAATGGCTCAGATATTGCAAACAATATGGGATAAGACTTAAATTACTGCGCAAAAGAAAAACTTGGATGGTCCTCTGAAACATGTTGAAATGTAATTTATTCTTGAAAATCAGGCTCAAGTACTGTGACTTTTAGGTATATTTAAAAACGAAGATAAAAAATGTCCTTTTCTTCCTCTCTGTCTTCTGGCGGTTCTTCTGCCCTCCCTTGGATTCTCATCCTCATGTAAAGCATGATAAAAATGTAGAAAAAAATCTAGAACTGCACAGTCCAATAGAAATATAATGTAAGCCAAATACATAATTTAAATTTTATAATAGCCACATTTTAAAAAGTAAAAAGAAACAAGGCCAGTCACAGTGGCTCATGCCTGTAATCCCAACAGTTTGGGAGGCCAAGGCAGGCAGATCACTTGAGCCCAGGAGTTTGAGACCAGCCTGGACAAAATGGTGAAATCCTATCTCTACAAAAAACACAGAAATTAAGCAGGCATGGTGGCGAGCACCTGTGATCCCATCTACTCATGAATTAGTTCATTCTTACAGTGCTATAAAGACATACCTGAGACTGGGCAATGTATAAAGGAAAGAGGTTTAATTGACTCACAGTTCCACATGGTTGTGGAGGCCTCAGGAAACTTACAATCATAGTGGAAGGCAAGAGAGAAGCAAAGCCACCTCCTTCACAAGGTGGCAGGTGGGACAGAGTGATGAGTGAAAGGGGAGGTGCCCCTTATAAAACCTCCAGATCTCGTGAGAACTCACTGTCACGAGAACAGCATGGGGGAAACCACCCCCATGATCCAATCACCTCCCACCAGGTCCCTCCCTCAATACATGGGAATTATGGGGATTATGATTCAAGATGAGATTTGGGTGGGGACACAGAGCAAAACCATATCAACTTGGGAAGTTGAGATGGGAGGATCGCTTGAGCCCAGAAGGTTGAGGTCACAATGAGCTGTGATTGCGCCTGGATGGATGACAGAGGAAAAAAAAACAAAAAAGAAAGAAAAGAAAACAAAAAGAAAAGAAACAGGTGATAGCAATTTTAACAGTACCTTTTATTTAACCTAACATATCCAAAACATTTTTATTTTAACATGTAATCAATATAAAAATTTTTAATATTTTACATTTTTTATACTTATGACAAATCTCAATTTGAACACTCACCCTTGACTGGAAATAGTTAATCTACATTTAGATTTCATAAAATTTACAGGGGGAAAAACTACATTCACAAACCCAAGTTGCTCTAAAACTGTTTTATAATTTTCCAGGAACTGAATTGAGTATTAGTTTTAAATTTTAAATGTAAATTAAAATTAAATGAAACTAAAAATCCAGGCCAGGCGCAGAAACTCACATCTGTAATCCCAGCACTTTGGGAGGCCAAGGAAGGAGGATCACTTGAGCCTAGGTGTTTGAGACCAGCTTGGGCAACAAGGGAGACTCCGTATCTACAAAATAAAAAAGAAATAAAAAGAAAACCTAGCTGGGGATGGTGGTATGTGCCTGTGGTCCCAGCTACTGGGGAGGCTGAGATGGGAGGATCACTTGAGACCAGGAGGACAAGCCTGCAGAGAGCCATGATTATGCCACTGCACTCTGGTTGACAGAGGGAGACCCTGTTTTAAAAAACAAAACAAAACAACAACAACAACAAAACACTTAAAAATTCAGTTCCTCAGTCACGATAGCCACATTTGGGTACCACATGTGTCTAGTGGCTACCATATTGAATAGCAAAAAACTAGAGTCACTTCACTTTCTAATGGGATTTTGAAAAATTATTCCAACTTTAAATGAACCACACATGAACAATTTATTTATATGTTTAAGGATTCTTGCTGTATTAGTTTTCTATTGCTGCTGCAATAAATTACCACAACCTTCATAGCTTAAAACTGCACAGATTTATTATTTTGCAATTCTGGAGGTCAAAAGTCTGATACAGGTCTCATTGGGCTAAAATCAAGGGTTGGCAGGGCTGTGTTCCTTCTGGAGGTTCTGGAAGAGAATTCATTTCCTTTTTTTAGAGGCTGCCTACATCACTTGGATCATGGCCCCTGTCCCCTCTCTTCTTGACCACCAGTACTGCATCTCTCTGACCAGACTTCCATTGTCATATCTCCCTCTGACCACATTTTAATAGGTGTGTGGTGGTATCTCATTATGGTTTTAATTTTCATTTCCTTTTCCATGTGATAATTCACTATCTGTATGTCTTTTTTAGTGAAGTGTCTATTAAACTCCTTTGCCCATATTTAAACACTGTTTGTTTTCCTATGATTCAATCTGGAGAATTCTTATATTCCAGCTGTAAGTCCTTTATCAAATGTATAATTTGCAAATGCTTTCTCAAAGTCCTTAGCTTATTTTTCTTTCTCTCTCTTTTTTTCTTTCTTTCTCTCTCTCTTTCTTTCTTTCTTTCTTTCTTCCTCTCTCTCTCTCTTTCTCTCTTTCTTCTCCTTTCTTCTTTCTTTCTTTCTTTTTCTTTTTTCTTTTGAAGTGAAGTCTTCCTCTGTCACCCAGGCTGGAGTGCAGTGGTGCAATCTTTGCTCACTGCAACCGACACCACCCGGGTTCAAGCTATTCTCCTGCCTCAGCCTCCCCAGTAGCTGGGATTACAGGGGTGTGCCACCATGCCTGGCTAATTTTTGTATTTTTAGTAGAGATGGGGTTTTGCCATGTTGGCCAGGCTGGTCTCGAACTCCTGACCTCAAGTGATCTGCCCACCTCGGCTTCCCAAAGTGTTGGGATTACAGGTGTGAGCTACTGCACCTGGCCCAGTACTTAAGATATTCTTTTAAGAATATCTTTCAAAGAGCAGATGTTTTCAAGTTTGAAGTCAAATTTATCGTAGTAATCTTTTCTGGATTGTGCTTTCGATGTCACATCTAAGAAATCTTTGCCTAGCTAAAGTCACAAAAATTTTCTCCTTTGTTTCCTTCTAAAGGTTTTGTAGTTTTACATTTAGATCTATGATCCATCTTGAGTTATGTTTTATATAATACATGGTGCAAGGTATGGATCTTTTTTGTGTATGTGGATATCCAATTGTTACACCATGTTTGAAAGACTATCCTTTCTTCACAATTGGGTTTGCACCTTTCAAATCAATTGGTTCCATTTCTGAACTCTATTCTGTTTCATTTTTATGTTGATATTACACTATCTTGATTACCATAGCCTTAAAATTAAAGTCTTGAAATAATGTAAATCTTCCAACTTTGTTCCTTTTCAAAGTTCTTTGGACTATTTTAGGTCCTAGGAATTTTAGAATTAGCATGTGAATTTCTGAAACAAAAAATACCTGGGGGATTTTGATTGAAAGTGAGTTGAGTCTACAGATCGGCTTGAGAGAAATGTACATCTTAACAATTTTGTGTCTCTTGAGCTGTGAACAAGGTGTCTCTCTCTATTTATTTAGGTCTTCTTTAATATCTCTCTGTAGTATTTTAAAGATTTCAGTGTGTGGGTCTTGTCTGTCTTTTCTCAGATTTACCATTAAGTATTTACTTTTTGGTGTTTTAAAATATTCTATTCTTATATCTTCCAAACTTGCTAAACTCACTTATTAATTCAGTAACTTTTTGTGGATTTCATCACATGCTCAACATAGATGATTTACAAATAAACAGATGTTTACAGTTTCTTTTCTAATCTTGCTGCCTTTTCTTTTTTTTCTCTTGCTCTATTGCACTGGTTAGAACCTCTAATACAATATTGAATACAGGTGGTAAGAGCAGGCATCTCTGTTAACTCCTGATCTTATGTGAAAAGCATTCACCCTTTCACTAAATGTGATGTTAGCTATAGATTTTTCATAGACGCTTTTTATTAGGTTGAGGAAGCTTCTTTCTATTTCTAGTTTGCTAAGAGTTTTGTGTTGTGTGTGTGCTTTTTTTTTTTTTTTTTTTTTGAAATCAGCAATGGATGTTAGCTTTTGGTCAAATGCTTTTTCTGTATCATCTGAGATGATCATATGGTTTTTCTTTTTTAGCTTGTTAGTGTGATAAAATATTGACTGATCTTTGAATATGAAAGCAACCTTGTCTTTGTAGAATGAACTCCATTTGGTCATGATATGTTGCCCTTTTCATATACTGTTTGATTTGCTAGACTTTTGTGAAATTTTTTGCATCTATGTTCATAAGAATACTGATCTGCAGTTTCTTTTCTTATAATATCTTTGGTTTTGGTATCAGGGTAATGCTGGCCTCATAAAATGAATTGGGAAATACTTTCCTTCAATTTTTCAGAAAGAGTTTACATAGAGTCAGTATTTTTTTTCTCTCTCTCTTAATTGTTGATCAAATTCATCAGTGAAACCATCTGGGCCTGGAGGTTTTTCTGTGAAAAAAAATTTAACTGTAAATTCAATTTTTTTCATAGAAATAGAGTAGTTTGTATCTTTCAAGGGATTTGTTCATTTTAGAATTTTTTGACATAAAGTCTTTATAGTAATCCTCTACTGTCTTTCTAATACCAGCAAGCTCTCTAGAGATGTCACTTTTCTCATTCCTGATATCAGTAATTTGTGTCTTCTCCCCTCACCTCCCCACAATCAGTTTGGCTAGGGGCTTATTGATTTTATTGATTTTCTCAAATAACTAACTTTTACTTTCATTGATTTTCTCTATTTTCTGTTTTCTATTTCACTGATTTCCCTTCTCATCTTTATGATTCCCTTTTTTATGTTTACATTGGGTTTAACTTTCCTTTTTTTTTAAACTTCTAAAAGTGGAAGAAAAGTCACTGATTTGATACTTTCAGTGCTATAAATTTCTAAGTACTCTCTCAGCTGCATATTACCAAAGTTGATATATGATATTCTCATTTGCATTCACTTCAAAACATTTTGTAAATTCACATTTGATTTTTTTTTTTTTAATTTAGAGACAGAGTCTTGCTATGTTGCTCAGGCTGGAGAGCAGTGGATAGTAGAACACAGTATGCTCCAGCCTCAAACTCCTGGGCTCGAGGGATCCCCACTGCAACAGCCTCCCAAGGAGCTGGGACCACAGGCACGTGCCAATGCACTCGGCTCTTCATTTGATTTCCAGACCCATGGTTAATTTAGATATATGTTATATTATTTTTCAACATTCACCAAGTTTCCAGTTATCTTTCTATTGATATCTAGTTTAATTAGATCATAATCAGAGAACATATTTAAACCTCTTGAGCTCAGTGATCCTTCTACCTCAGCCTCCCCAGGAGCTGGGACCACAGGCATGTGCCACCATGTTGGGCTAATTTATTATGTTTTTTTTGTAAGTCCTGTAACTTTATTTTTCTTCCAAGTTCTTTGGACTATGTAGTCCAGGATGGTCTCGAACTCCTGGGCTCAAAGGATCCTCCCACCTTGGCCTCCCAAAGTGTTGGGATTATAGGCATGAGCCACTGCACTCAGCCCCTCCTTTCAAATGTATTCAAGTTGCCCCATAGCTCATTGATATGCCAATCCTATCCTTTTTTTCTTTTTCTAACCAGTCTTTTTCCCTCTGTTTCATTTTGGATTGTTTATATTGCTATGACTTCACATTCAGTAATCTTTCCTTCTGCAATGTCCAATCTTTTG
Organism: Pan troglodytes; assembly: GCF_028858775.2. Lineage (NCBI taxonomy): Eukaryota > Metazoa > Chordata > Mammalia > Primates > Hominidae > Pan > Pan troglodytes. The sequence continues at coordinate 55,004,832 of NC_072413.2, forward strand.
TTAATCTCCCTACCTCCAATGTATTTTTCACCTCAGACATTGCAGTTTTCATCTCCAGAAGTTTGATTTGAATCTCTTTAATATCCTCTGTGTCATTCCTTAACATGTCAATCTTTGTTGTAGTTTGATGAACACATGGAATAGAGTTATAACTGTTTTAATGTCCTTGTCTGTTAATTCCATCATGAGTATCATTTCTGGGTCAGTTTCTATTAATTAATTTTTCTTCTCATCCATAAGTTATTAATATATTTTCCTGCTTCTTTACATGACTGGTAATTTTTTATCAGATGCCTGACATTCTGAATTTTAATCTGTTGGATGCTGGATATCTTTGACTTTTATAAATGTTTTTGAGCTTTGATCTGGGATGGAATGAAGTTATTTGGAAATAGTTCGATCCTTTTAGGCCTTGCTTTTAAGCTTTGTTAGGTGGGACCAGAGCAGTATTTAGTGTAGGGCTAATTTTTCCCTACTACCTTTCAGAATACCCTACCAATGTTCCATGAATTATGAGGTTTTTTTCACTCTGGCTGGTGGGAATAGGATATATTCCAGGCCCTGTGTGAGCTCGGAGGATTGTTCCCCATAATTCCTTTAAGTGGTTCTTCCCTCAGCCTCAAGCAGTTTCCTCACATTCATGTGCTGATCCTTTCTCAGCTGGAGCCTTAAGGGAGACCATCTGCAGATTTTCTGAGCTCCTTCTCTGTGAAGCTTTCTCCTCTCCAGTGCTCAGCCCTGTGAACTCTAGCCACGTTAGGCTTTCCAGACTTTTAGCTCCTTCTCCCCAACTTAGGGAAACTGGGGCTCTGCTTGGGTCCCTCATCCAAAACTACAGTCCAAATATCTCTCCAAACAGTAAGCTGACACCATCATGTGGATCACTTTGTGTGTGTGTGTATGTGTGTGTATGTGTGAGACAGGGTATCACTCTGTTGCCCACACTGGAGTTCAGTGATGCAATCATGGCTCACTGCAGCCTCAACCTTCTAGGCTCAGGCAGTCTTCCCACTTCAGCCTCTCAAGTAACAGGGACCATAGATGCACACCTGGCTAATTTTTAATTATTTTTTGTAAGGATGGGATCTTGCCATGTTGCTCAGGCTGGTCTGGGAATTCCTGGGCTCCAGTGATCCTCTCACTTCGGCCTCCTAAAGTCTTGGGATTACAGGTGTGGCCACTGCACCTGGCCCAGATTATTTATTTTGTTTCCTGTCTCTCAGAGGTCACTGTCTTTTGTTACCTGCTGCCTGATATTTTGTTTTGTTTTCCTTTCTATTATCATCCCTTATCTGGAGAAAGGGACCAGTGTTTTTATATCCAATTAGTTTATATACTTTGTCTGGGTGGTTTTTCTGTTTTCTTTTGTTTTTAGTTATTTCATGTGGAAGATTAAGTCCTATCCCTATTATTCCATCTTGGTCACATGTGAAAGTCTTAAAATACATATGACTGTATTGCATTTTTTCTATTAGGGATTATATTGATCTTCTACTTTTAAAATTATAAGTACATTTTATTATCTATGAGTTTTATTTCAGGATATGTATCAGTCAGGGTCCACTCAGGAGACAAAACCATACCAGTTATTTGAACAGAAAGAATTTGATACAAAGAATGGTAAGCTATACAAAATTATCAACTCAGTAACTAAACAGCTAAAAAGGGAGACATATACCCTCTCACAGACACAACAACTGTAGGCAGCAGCTACCACTACTAGGGCTGGGAAAACAAAGAGAAGAGTTTGGAATTAATAAAACTTAGGAACATAGAGGTGGGGCCCTATGGAGATGAAACTCAGCCTCTGAGAAAGAAGCACTGCCTGTCTAGTGCTGTGTTAGCATTGGGAGGAGGAGCCTTGTGGGGTTGAGGCCTGAACTTCTGAAGAATGATGCTGGTTGGCTGGTGCATGCATCTTTGAGCAGGAGTGGGATGAAGGGTTGGGAAAAACAGCAAGTAGGATCCAACCACTGATTTGGGAAGCAATTATCATTCCCAAGGTGAAGAAGCAAGCCTGGGTGATGCGCACAAGCAGACAGAAGTCCACAGGAAATAGGAAGGAAAACATCCTTCTTCCTGTCCTAACCCCATCGTTTCTCTTTAGTGCCCTTTATTGGCAGACTCTAACATGAAGCCAGCAAATAAGGCACAAACGTGGTTTTCAGAGTCCCAGATCCAGTACCACAAAGCAAAGTACAGAAAGGTGGATTTGGAGTTGAGAAAAAAGTTGTAACTGGCACCGTGTATGTGGCAGATTTGAACTGTGTCTATTTAGCTAAGCTAGAACTAATTTCCCCAAATTCTCTTCTCTGCAATGTTCCAGATTAGTATCAGCTAAAAAAACAAACAAACAAACAAACAAAAAACAAAACAAAAAAAACAAAAAAAGACTTTTGTGAGCAATTTGAAGGATGGAAGTGAAAAAAAAAACGGCTTTATTTTTCTCATCCTCTGAAGATTGAAACAGGGAAAGGAGTGCTTTCACATCTCACATATGTGGTCCTCACCTGCTGACTTGCCAGGTTGGTGAGCCCACAGCAACTCCAGCTCCTGCAACTTCCGCTTTCAGCTTCCCTGATACCTGGGCCAGGTGCATGTTTAGCTTCATGGTAAAGAGCACCAGTTTCAGCAGGATGCCTGCAGGGTTGAACTGGAAGCCTGGAGGTTGTGAAAGTCAAATATGGAGTCTAGTCCATCCTCATGTTTCCAGCTCAGCCTCATAGATTCTAGTTTATCACTACTTCCCTTATTTCATATCCATCTTTGCTTCCCAACTACTTGCCCTGTGGACTTGAGGTTTTAGCACTAAAGACACAACAGCCTCATATAGACTCTCACCAGATACCACAGTTCATAAGGTCAATAAATCCCCAATTTTCCACATGTGCTGTGTGTGTTTGTGTGTGTGTGTGTGTGTGTGTGTGAGAGAGAGAGAGAAAGAGACTGAGAGACAGTGAGAGGAAGAGAGAATATATGTATCCCAGTGGTTCTGCTTTCCTTCTGATAAAATTCTTACAGACACAGTATAGAAAAGGGAGCGTTACAAAATGTTTATTGTTTAAAAGAGTACCATTAGCTCTCAGGATTCAGTCCCACTGTTTTAGGGCACTCTTTGGCTACACCATATGGTCCTAATAGAGCTGTCAATCATAATGATTCTCATTATGTCCAATTCTTCAGCCACAGTGATTGTTCATGGGGCTAACAAACTAGCTGTGCCAACCTTGCATGAAATTGCCTATATGGATGTTAACAAAGAGGTTTTTCTTCTCTTATTTTCATAAACTATAAGGATATCAGTGTAGGTTAGCCAGAGCCATCTTTCTAGCCATTTCCAGTCAGTCCATTTTGTTTTTTTCAGCAGAAGTACATGAGATTGACAGAAAAGAGGAGAAACTAGCAGAAGAGAGAGTTGGAGAGAGTGTGAGTGAAGGCCTTGGTGCTTGGTGCTTCACCTGGACTACTAAATCCAGCTGTGCTGGTGTTCTTCCAGTTCCATATGCCAGTCACCTCCTTTTCTTCTAAAGCTCATTTGAGCTGGCCTTCAGTCAGTTGCAACAAGTGATTTCTTTTTTTTTTTTCTTTTTCTTTTTGTTTTTTTAGAGACAGGGTTCCAGTCTGTCACCCATGCTGGAGTGCAGTGGAGTGATCAAAGCTCACTGTAACATCAAGTTCCTGGGCTCAAGTGATCCTCCCAACTCAGCCTTACAATGGTAATAATTTGAAGGTGGCGTCTGCCACCATGCTCGGCTAATTTATGCATTTTTAGTAGAGACGGAGTTTCACCATGTTGGTCAGGCTGGTCTTGAACTCCTGACCTCAGGTGATCCACACACCTTGGCCTCCCCCTGGGATTACAGGCGTGAGCCACTGTGCTGGGATTACAGGCGTGAGCCACTGTGCCCGGCCAAGCTGTCCTAAAATCTTAAGACCTACATAACATCATCAAGCAAATAAATTTAAAACAGCCTGGTTACTGATATTCTCTCTTCTGAATTCAGAAATTCTATTTTAACTATTTTTAAATATAAATGTAAAACTAGAGTACATTCACATATTCCTTTAAATGTTAAATTCCCTCAAAATAGAAGGACTAGTCAAAACAGCACAAGAAACAGATAAATAAAAACTTTAATACATATATGGAGGAGTCTTCAGTACATATGGCGACATGTCTTATTCACTGTCAAAGCCAGTTGCAGTGGAAAATTGTATTTAATTTTCTATCCACTACATTAAAATTGCACAGTCTGAGAGATTATGGCCAAATAATTTTTACTAATATAATTTTTCCAGAAATGGGGAAAAGAGTGTTTTTACTGTAAAGCTCTAAGATTTCTTTTTTAATTCAATAAGCTATTTAGGCTTCCATGTAGAAAGCTTACGTATTTAATTTTGGGTACTTAGGCAAAAGCCATCTCTCTTCTTTTTCAGAGAGAGAAAACACATCATCTAGACTAGACTTCTTAATGATTCCTTTTTATTGCCCTCCATCGAAAGTCACAGCCAGACACACAAATATGTAAGAGGCAGGTGAATAATTGCCTATGTTTTTCAGATCATAAACTAAACCAGTTCTGAAATTTGGGCATATTCCCTTAAATAGAAAGCTGACCACCCTGGGAATAATAAACTTGGTGACAGGGCTTTCTTTTCTCCTCCTCCTTCTAATTTTCTCTAATGTGAATCGATGAAGAGCTGTTGGCATTCAAGTTCCGTGGGGCTGTGAGGTTGACAAAACAGAAAACCGTTATGAGACAGAAGGCAGAAAATATGAGAAAGGGAGAAAAATTCTTCTAGGCTAATCAATGACCAGATTTGTTGATCGTTAGTTGATTTTAAAAAGCAGTTTCTGTTCAGATACAAGGTTTGTTCCATGTTGGAAAGGCTGTGTTGTCAGTGGTAGTAGCTACGTATGTGATTGGTGGTAAGGGTGAGAGGTGGGGATTTACATAATGAGAGGCGTACGTCTTCATGTTCCCAGTTTCTATTAGTCTCTATTTTAATTGGGCCATGTACTATATGCTAATGTTTTCATCAAGTGCCTTGGTGGGTGTTCGAGTGGTTTCCAGGTGGAGGTTTCTCCTAAAGGACATGAAAAACCAGTGAACAGAAGAATTTGTCTTAATATATCCAGAAGTTTTCTGCAAGATCAAATTCCTGGAGCTGATTCTTAAACAGTGGTCAAATCTACCACCCAATCGGCGAGTAAACATGCTCTCTGCCATCAACTAGGATTCAAAGAAGAAACAAAAAAAATCTAGGCTATTAATTATAGTTTTGTTTGATTCATTCAAAAACTATTTTAAATTGGTCGCGTCACTGGAACCCAAGAATGCAACTAATGGAGTCAAGTAAATTATTGGACCATTGGAAAGAAGCACTAAACCATGCCCATTCCTTGATTCCCACTATAGCACAGTGCAAGACATGCTTTATCCCACAGTATGCGAGTTGAGATTTAATTGTTTCTTTCTTGTGTTCATAAAAGACCAAAGAACCAATCCTACTGTGGTAATGTGGCAAAAAAGTACCTCCTGAAGCATGAAATGGCAATTGACAGTGGATATAAACTTGGATTCTATTGATAATAGTAGCTAACTTTTCGGAGAACTCACAACCTGTCAGGCACAGCATTAGGCAGTTTGCTTGGATTATGTAATATCAGATTAGTGGAAAAAGAAAACTGAGCAATGTTTTGTTTATAAGAAAAAAATCTAAAAGTAACGTTTTAATGAGAGAAAAGGCAGGTTCAGGGTGAAGGAGGGGAATTTTGCTTTTGAGCTGCGTGTGCTGCATGTAAGATGACAATCTAGGCAGAAATGAGTTGTATGAGTCTTGAGCTCCGAAGAGAGATTTGGGCGAGAGATGTATATTTATTTGTGCTTACAGGAGGAGGAGAGGAAGATCAGAATACAGAGGAACACGTACATTTAAGGAGTGGGCAAAGACATGGAGAGAAACTAGGAGACTGTGGCGTCATACAGGCTGGTACCAGGTAGCATTTTAAGAAGGACATGAATAGAGACGATTAAAAAGACAGTTTATAGAGGAGATGTGATAGTCACAAACATACACATCAAATAACTTTGCAACCGAATATGTAAAAAGAGCTTGTAGAAATGCAAAAACCTAATAAAATTATAGTTGTAATTTTTAAAACATCTCTTTCAGAAGTAGAAAGATTCACTACACAGAAAGATAAGCAAGGACATAGAGCAATGGAATAATATAACAATAAAGTAGATTAATAAAATCAAATGTAATTTCAATCCTACCGATATAGAGTGTGAATTTTTGTAGGACTATAAATAGTACAAATATTGATGATATATACATTTGACTACAAAGAAAACCCTTAAAAAACATTGAAACATAGAACACTCACAGGCCACAAACAAAATTAGAAGTAAGTAATAAAATGTTGACAAAAAACATTTTGGAAGTTAAGAAACACTCTCTTAACCCCAGCATCAAAGAGAAATTTAAAATTGAAATTATATGCTATCTAGAAAGCACGGAAAGGGGAAAGATTCACATTGAATATTTTATATTAAAACAGTTTAATTTATAGTCAGAGAAAAATGTATAGCCTCAAATTCCTTCATGTTTAAAGAAAATAAAAAATAAAATAATTTAGACCCATTGTTATGGGCTGAATTACATCTTCCCCAAAATTCACATGTTGAAATCCTAACCCTCAGAATCTCAGAAAGTAACTGCGTTTGAAAATAGGGCCTTTAAAGAGGTAATTAAGGTAAAATGAGCTCCCATGGTGGGCCTAATCCAATATGACTAGTGTTCTTATAAGAAGAGGAGATTAGGATGCACACAACACACAGACCAAGGGATGACACCATGTGAGGACACAGCACAGAGGCAACCATCTGGAAGCCAAGGAGAATCCTCAGAAGAAACCAAACATGCTGACCCTTTGATCTTGGACACTAGCATCCATAACTCTGAGAAAATAAATTTCTGTTGTTTAAGCCATCTCTCATCGCAGCTCTAGCAAATGAATATGTCCATCTTAAGAATTAGTAAAAGAGGCCAGTCACAGTGGCTCATGCCTGTAATACCAGCACTTTGGGAGGCCGAGGCAGGTGGATCACTTGAGGTCAGGAGTTTGAGACCAGCCTGGCCAACATGGTGAAACCTCGTCTCTACTAAAAATAAAATAAATAAATAAACAAACAAATAAATAAATAAATAAGTAAAATTAGCTGGCCATAGTGGCGGGCATCTGTAGTCCCTGAAGCATAGGGTGTCTGGAAAACTTTACTTTTTGAGCCAGAATAAGGAGCTTTACCATTACTAGACCCTTCTGTAAAACAATGAAAACGCTTAGCAGGCTGCAGATTGTTTACCACAGGAATTGTAAATGCAAACCGTTCAGTCTTGCTCAGCTACGGGGATAGTAAAGAAACAGTCTTTTAAATCTATGACTATTAAAGGCCAATTTTTTGGAATTATAACAGAAGACAATCCTGGCTGTAATGCTCCCATAGGTTGTATAACTGAATTGATGGCTCTTGAGCCAGTTAACATTCTCCATTTACCTGATTTTTTCTTAATTACGAAAACTGGAGAATTCCAAAGGGAAAATGTTGGAGCTATGTGCCCATTTTCTAACTGTTCACTAACTAATTTCTCTAAAGCCTCCAGTTTCTCTTTATTTAGTGGCCATTGTTCTATCCAAATTGGCTTATCTGTTAACCATTTTAAAGGTATAGGTTCTGGAGGCTTAACAATGGCCGCCATCAAAAATGATATCCTAATCTTTGGTGGGAACTTTTTAAACCTTGCAAATTTTTTTCCAGTCCCATACCAGGGACATACCCCATTTCATGCATCATATGTTGACTTTGAGGGCTATATAATTGTTCTGGAATTAGAACTTGTGCTCCCCATTGTTGTTCAGGTGTTCAAGACCAGCCTGGGCAACATGGTGAAACCCAGCCTCTACTAAAAATACAAAAGTTAGCTGGATGTGATGGTGCACGCCTGTAATCACAGCTACTCAGGAGGCTGAGGCAGGAGAATGGTGTGAACCCGGGAGGCGGAGCTTGCAGTGAGCCGAGATCGCACCACTGCTGTCCAGCCTGGGTGACAGAGCGAGACTCGGTCTCAAAAAAAAAAAAAAAAAAAGATACACAAATAAATGCTCAAAGTAATTAGCTACCTGAGAAATGTAATTTAAAATCACAGTGAGATGGAACTATATATCCACTAGAATTCGCTAAAATTGAAAATACTGAGAATGCCAAGGATATACAATAATTGGAAATCTTGTACAGTGACAGTGAAAATGTAAAATAGCACAACAACTTTGGAAAACTTTTGACAGTTTTTAAAAAATTTAAAGAAGCCCCTACTATAAGACTAAACAATTCTAATCCTAAATATTAACTGATGAAAAAAGAAATATATGTCTAATGAAAGAATTGTACACTAATGCTTATGACAGCTTTATTATGAATAGCAAAAACTGGAAAGAGCCCAAGTGTCCATAACTAGGTGAAGAGATAAGCAAAATGTGGTAAATCCATGTAATTGACTTCTACTCATCAATGAAAATAAACTATTGAAACATTTTTTAAAAACCTGATAAATCTCAAAATAATTATGCTAAAAAAGCCAGGCACAGAAGTGATTTTACATATTATTCCATTTTTATAAAATTATAGAAAATGCCAAATAATTTATAGGGACAGAGAGCAAATTTGTCCCAAATCTATAGGGACAGGGTTTGGGGGAGAAGAAAATAATGAATTACCCAGTGACATGAAGAAACCTTTGAGGGTGATTAAAATGTTGTGAAATATGAGAATTTCAGGAATAAAGAGAAGCTCTAAAAACTCATAGAAAAAAAGCAGAAGGGCTATAAAGGGTCAAGAATTGGGAGAACATCAGAACACTCAATCATAATGATTCAAATCAAAATGATGTCAAACCTAGAATATTATAACAAATTACCGTAATTATCAATTATGAGGAGTTACAAGAAGCGGTTTTTGTTTTTTGTTTGTTTGTTTTTTGAGGCAGAGTCTCACTCTGTAGCCCAGGCTGGAGTGCAGTGTGCAATCTCAGGTCACTGCAACCTCTGCCTCCCGAGTTCAAGAGATTCTCATGCTTCAGCCTCCAAGTAGCTGGAATTACAGGCACCTGCCACCACACCCAGCTAATTTTTGCCCTCCCAAAGTGCTGGGATTTCAGGCATGAGCCACTGAACCTGGCCAAGAAGCATATTTTTATTTCATCATTCATGCCTACTTCCTCAGAAAGCTACTGGAAAATGTAGTCCTTCGAAATGAGTTTAAGCCAAATGAGAGTAAGGCGTGAGATCCAGGTAAGAGGAGCTAAAAACAGGTTAAAAAGCAACAGAATTCCCAGGAAGATCATGAAGCAGACTCACAAAACGACAGTAGTATGGCAGATCATGGAGAAAGAAGGGATCTAGGAGGATGCTTTCCAGGGGAAAAAAATGAATTCATAGATTATTCTATACACCTGGTTACATTGAGAAGCGATTTACAGTTCTACCAGAGAGTTTGAATAAGAATTAGTATTAAGTACCTGGGGAAGAAAAACAAGCAAAGAAAAAATGAAGCAATTATTAAGCCTAGGAAGTTTTATAATAAGGAAGTAAAACAAAAAGTTTTACAAAAATAGGAAGTAAAGTCCTAGTACACTAAGGAAGTATGAATAATATTTGCATAGTCAAAATAATGTAACCAAAATAATAAAAGTTGAGATATACCTACATTGGTGGAAGAGAGAGGAAGTATGTGTTTGGGGTGTGGGTAGCTGTAGAAGAGCTAAATATTCCTCTGCACTACTAGGAAGTCATTGAAATTGACTGATGGTGTCCACAATTGAAATTTTAAAACTACTTGTATTAGTATGTACTTTAGAGATATGGATGTAAATGACAGAAGAAAGAGCCAAAAAAATATAGAGCAGTTGCTGCTGGGGAACAGGTCCCATGAATAGGGAAGGGTGGGGCAATTTCTATTTTTCTCTGTAAGTGTTTATAGTATAATTTGACTGTATTTTGATCATGAGAGTGACAGGATGTTATTGATATTTTTTGAAGTCTTCACTGCCAGTTGTGTGAAAAGGGAAAGAACAGAAATAGGGAGAATCTTTAGAAGGTGTAATAGTACAGGCAGAAGATGACAATGCTTGGTCTAGGTTGGAGCACCAGAGATGGTAAGAAGTGGTGGAATTAGAGATATATTTGTTGATAATAAAGTTGATAGAACTTGCTAATCTACTGAATATGGACAGTGAGGGAAAAGGGAGTCGTGAACGATTCCTAGGTTTTTGACTCAAGCAGGTAGTTATGAATGGTAGAGTCATTTATTAAAATGGAGAAAGTCTGAGAACTAAATGTGACAGAGGAATCCATACTTCTGTTTTGGACATGTTGAGTTTGAGAAAGTGATTAAAGGCAAGGACTCTGGATGAAATAGCTTGAGTTTGAATCCCAGATTCACTACCTACTAGCTGTGTGACCCTGAGTAAGTCATTTAACCTCCCTGTGTGTCATTTTCCTATTGTGTGAAATACAATAGAAATAATAATTTGCCTGCTTCGTAAAGTTGTTGTAAGAATCAAATTGTTAATTAATTGGTAGGGATCATTGTGTGATTCACTGATTTATTCCAAGCTCCTAGAACAGTGCCTGGAAGAGAGTGGGTGCTTAATAAATACTGCTGAATGAATGAATGGATGTCTATTACATATTTGAGAGGAGAGGTTGAATAGATATATAGACATACAACTCTGGAAATTAGAGCCAGACATAAGTTGGGAGTCATCAGTAAATAGATATTAAAGTTAAGAAAGAAGTTATAATATAAGGAAAGTTCTTCAGATCTTAAAACATACTACAGCTGCAACATTTATGTGTATTACTAGTATAGGTACTGTCTGACAGATCATTGTTACAGAAAAGACAGTAAAGAAACTAATGCAATAAAAGCGTATCAGGCCAGCACGGTGGCTCACACCTGTAATCCCAGCACTTTGGGAGGCCAAAGTGGGTGGGTCATTTGAGGTCAGGAGTTTGAAACCAGCCTGGCCAACATGGTGAAACCCAGTCTCTACTAAAAATACAAAAATTAGCCAGGCGTGATGATGGGCACTTGTCATCCCAGCTACTCAGGAGGCTGAGGCAGGAGAATCGCTTGAGCCCAGGAGGCCGAGGTTGCAGTGAGCAGAGATCGCACCACTGCACTCCAGCCTGGGCGACAGAGCGAAATTCCAAAAAAAAAAAAAAAAAAGAAAGAAAGAAAGAGCATATCAGTTGGAGTAGATTATTCAAACAAACAATGGAGGTTGGGAAAATGAGAATATGCAGGGGATAGACAGTGGTGGTGGAATCCAATCAGATCTTTACGTTAAATTATGGACAAAAAATTCAACATAAGCGAAGGAATTGAAAGTAAAATATGAAAACAAAACCCCAAAATTGTTGAAGGAATTATGGGCAAATATTCACACTGATCTTGAGATGGGGAAGGACTTATTAAATGTTAATGCCATGGAACAAATCACAAAGAAGAATAATAGATACTATTTTTAATAGATGACATAAACATTTAAAACTTCAGAACATTAAAAAGTCATAAATAAAATTTTTAAAATGACAAACTGGCAAAATATATTTGAAATATGATGGATAAATGATGAATATTACATCATTATAATTTATTAAGAAAAGTAGGTTTGCAGCTGCAGCACATCAAAGTTACTGATTTTTTATGATGTTTGGTGGCTATGAGACTATAGAAGCATATGAAGATGATCTTTATAGGGACGAGTTATCTAGTGAACTGAGTGTTGATAGTGAGGTGGAATTTCAACTCTATAGCCGAATTTATTAGGCCCATGATCTTGATGATGTCATCAGGGAGGAAGAACATGAAAAAAAGAACTCTGGGAATTTGGAATCTTCGAGTAGTAAACCAAATCAGAAGAAGCTAATTGTCCTTTCAGATAGTGAGGTCATCCAGCTGTCATATGGGTCAGAGGTCATCACTGTCTGATGAAGATAGTATTTATAGATGTAAAGGAAAGAATGTTAGAGCTCAAGCACAAAAAAATACCCATGGTCCTTCTGCTTTTCTTCAATCTAATGAGCTGTTTGATAAGAAATGCAAGAGTGATATTGAAGAGAGATCAGGTGTAATCCAAGAGGTCATGATTATAGAGGTCAGTTCAAGTGCAGAGGAAGAGCACCATTTCAGAAGGCAATAATGTGGAAAGCTGGATGCTACTGGGATGTGAAGTAGATGATAAAGATAATGATATCCTTCTCAACCTTCTGGGATGTGAAAACTCTGTTACTGAAGGAGAAGATGGTATAAACTGGTTCATCAGTGACAAAGACATTGAGGCCCAGATAGCTAATAACCAATAACCTGGAAGATGGACCCAGCGATATTATTCAGCCAATGAAAATATTATCTGTAGAAATTGTGACAAACGCGGCCATTTATCAAAAAACCGTCCCTTACCATGAAAAGTTCGTTGCTGCTTCCTGTGCTCCAGGAGAGGACACCTCCTGTATTCCTGTCCAGCCCCCCTTTGCAAATACTGTCCTGTGCCTAAGATGTTGGACCACTCATGTCTTTTCAGACATTCTTGGGATAAACAGTGTGACCAATGTCATATGCTAGGCCACTATACAGATGCTTGCACAGAAATCTGGAGGCAATATCACCTCACAACCAAACCCAGACCACCCAAAAAGCTGAAGACCCTTCAAAACCATCAGCCTTAGCATATTGCTGTCACTGCATGCAAAAGGCCATTATGGACACAAGTGTCCAGAAAGAGAAGTGTATGACCTGTCTCCAGTATCTCCATTCATCTGCTACTATGATGACAAATATGAAGTTAAGGAGAGAAAAAAGAGAGTAAAATAAAAAATAAAAGTACTCAAGGAGAGTGGGGATATCCCAGAGCCATCCAAGCTACCTTACATAAAAGCAGCAAATGAGAACCCCCATCATGATATAAAGAAGGGCTGTGGCTCGTGGAAAAGCAACAGGTGGCCTCAAGAAAATAAAGAAACACAAAAAGAAATGAAGAACAAGAATAGAAAACTGGGAGAAGCACGGGAAGGCTGACAGACATCGTGAAGTGGATGAGGATTTTCCCTGGGGCCCCAAAACCTACTCTTCTCCTGGCAGTTTTAAAACCCAGAAGCCTTCCAAGCCCTTTCATCATTCATCGCATTACCATATATCAAGAGAAGACAAGTCTCCCAAGGAGGGTAAGAAGGGCAAGAGAAGAAAACGTAGAGATGCTTAGAAGATGATGACAATGATAACTTATTTCTTATTAAGGAGAGGAAAAAAAAGTCTTAAACTGTCAGGCAGCCTCTAATGTGGCTTTCCGTTGTTCATTTGGCCTTTGTGTCCACAACCTTCTGGCAATGTGTTTATTATCTGTGATTAAATAAAGTCAGTTTGGGTTTTGCATTTTTAATTTCAGCCATTCCTAGAGTTGCTGGACATCCACGGAGATCTCCATTATCTATGTCCAACAGGTTACTACGTAAGAAAGTAGAAAGATAAACCTAGACTTCTCCTGTTCCAATATGTCATCTTTACTCAGAATCCTAGGGCTAGGAAGAAGAACTCATCTTTTCAAGAAAGCTTTTTAAAAATCCTTTGGAAAAAAAAACCGCATCAAAGGTAATTCATCCTCAGCATGAGTATGAAATTAAATCCTTGTAGGAAGAGAAATTAACACTAAGAAAAAGTCTTCAGTATTTTTCAACTTTTTTTTTTTACATTGAAAAGGACAATAACTATAAATTTACATCCAGCTTTTCTCGCTGCTGAAGTTGTTATCAGAATCTTCCTTTGGACAAAACATCACAAGCTGACTGTAAAAACAAAAGCGCCACCATTGAAGCCCTGAAGAGGCAGGGAATTGGGCTTCAGCAAAATACAGGTAAAGAATCCATCCGGTATAAATATCAGAAGACAGATTTCCTAAAACAAGTGAAAGAGACATCAAAAATTTTAACATAATCACAATGAAATCATTTTTTACCACTTTTACAGTGATGTTTGAAGTGGACTGCCATTCAGATCTGTAGAGATGACTATTACTCAAAAAATTGTTTTCTTCTCTTGTATTTTTTTAACTACCACAAAGCTATATAGAATTTTTGGTACTTGTGGATCTTTTGTACTTCTCATACCCTAATGTCAGAATAAGAAAAATAAAATATCAAATAGGAAAAAAAAGTATTAGCACACTGATAGAAGAATTGACAGAATAAATAAATGGAAAATTCATAGAAGAAAAATGCAAATAAATAACAAACATACGAATAACTTTAGTCTCTAGCAATTAATCAAAAACATATAACTGGGCAGAAAATTTTTTTGTATCAAATTAGCAAAAACTATAAAAATTATAATATTCAGTGTTACCAAAGATGTAGAGAAATTAGTACTCACAACACATTTTAGATGGGAAAACTCTCCAGTAGGAGTCTTGAAAATAAATATCAAAAGCTTAAATTTTTTTAGCATCTTTCATTCCAAGGTTTCATTTTTAGGAAAATTAAAATATGCCATTAAAAGTAATGATGTCAATCTGGTATTTTTTAATATGAAAAGATGTCCAAAATAGATTACTAAGAGCAAAAAGTGTTCAAAACAGAGTATACTGTGGTTCCTGTTTTGTTCCAATATGCTGTCTGAAAGAAAGATCAAAATGAATACATTGAAACCATAGAAATGATTATCTTTTGGTGGAAAAATTGGGGGTGATTTTATTTCAAATTTATACTTTACATATGCCAAATTTTCTGTAGTGGACACATTTCCTAATTATAAAACATTTCAGTTATAAATTCAATATAGTACTATGTAGGATATTTCTATTAGAAAAGTTTACTAAGATAGTTTGAGATTCAAAATAATGGTTGATGAAATGTAATATTATAATTGAAATTCATTCATGATAAAAAAATGGATCTATGAAAAGATCATCAAAGAATATGAAAGCCATGAGGTGAAAAATTGATGGGGAATGTTGTAATGAATGTATCAGTTTGGCAACACCTGGGCCCCTGGATTAGTTTTAGCACCACTAAAAGTAGAACAATCGGATATTAAGACATTATGTGTCTTGCACTGTGATACAATAGGATGTACCTGGCACTACCAATGAATATTCTTGAAGAAAGAAAGACAGGAAGGAAGGAAGGAAGGAGGGAAGGAAGGAAAGAGGGAAGGAAGGAAAGGAAAGAAAGGAAGGAAGGAAGGAAGGAAGGGGAACCTAAATCTAATAAAGCTTATAGACCTAACAGTTTACAAGTAATATAGGGGGATAGAAAAATAAGCTGAACAATGTCACTAGGAAGCTAATAGACAAATCAGAATGTGAGAAAATCAGTAAGATTATGCCAGGCATGGTGGCTCACGCCTATAATCCCAACACTTGGGAGGCCAAGGTGGGCGGATCACGAGGTCAAGAGGTCGAGGTCAAGAGGTCAAAGTCAAGAGATAACGAGGTCAACAGATGGTCTTTACCATCTCTTGATGGTGAAACCCCATCTCTACTGAAAATGCAAAAATTAGCTGTGCGTGATGGTGCGTGCCGGTAGTCTCAGCTACTCGGGAGGCTGAAGCAGGAAAATCGCTTGAAC
Source organism: Pan troglodytes (assembly GCF_028858775.2). Taxonomy (NCBI): domain Eukaryota; kingdom Metazoa; phylum Chordata; class Mammalia; order Primates; family Hominidae; genus Pan; species Pan troglodytes. The sequence continues at coordinate 55,020,517 of NC_072413.2, forward strand.
CCGGGAGGTGGAAGTTGTAGTGAGCTGAGATCGCACCACTGCAACTCCAGCCTGGGTGACAGAGCGAGACTCTGTCTCAAACAAAAAAGAAAAAAAAAAAAGACCTAGTTCTTTAAAAAACTAAATGGTGCGAAAAAAAGGAAGGAGGAATGTATTATAGATTAAAAGAAATTTAAGAAATATAACAACCAAGTATGATGTTTGGTCCTTTCTTGGATCCTGTTTTGAACAAACTATAAAAATTCATATTTCAGGTCAGTCAGAGGAACTTGATTCTAGGTCATGTTACATGATACTAAACATTTGTTTGTTTATTTTGTTAGTTTTGTAATGGCATGTTATAGTTAAAGTATCCTTATCTCTCTACTAAGATATTTGTGATTGAAATTATACAATGTCTGGAATTTGATTTTGATACTCCAAAATTTAAAAGGGAAAAAAGGTGTCTGCACTTGGTGGGGGAAGCTATATCAATGAAATAAAATTGGCAAAATTGTAATGACTCTTGAAGCTTAGTGATGGGCACATTAGAGTTCACTAAACTATCTTCTCCACTTTTGTGTATATTTGAAAATTTCCCCAATTAAAATGTAAAGGTAAACTTAAAATTATTAGCACAGATTTTCAGCTAAAGAAAATAAATGTTCCTGCTCACAGATTTGGTACAAGTGGGCATTGTCCAAGTTTGCTAATATGAACATTTATTATTTTTTAGAAATTGAGATCTTGTGTCTCTGACTGGGAGAGTTATCTGGAGATACTTAGCTTAACTTGTAGACAGACATAGATTTTTGAGATGATAAAAAAAATTATAGAATAAAAACAGATTGTGAAAAGATGTTGTGGGAAGAGGTATATCTGAAAATCCAAAGAAGAAAATATAACAGCCTCTTAAAGGCAACACAATTCTCAGTGAGGTATTTCTTAAGAATAACAGAGACATTCAGATTCCCTAAGAAGAAATAAGTGTTGTCCAAGGTCCTACATGTCCAAAGAGCATCTTGCTGGGAAAGAATGAATCAGGAGCTTTTTTTTTTTTTTTTTGAGACGAAGTCTTGCTCTGTCACCCAGGCTGGAGTGCAGTGGTGCGATCTTGGCTCACTGCAAGCTCCGCCTCCCGGGTTCACGCCATTCTCCTGTCTCAGCCTACCAAGTAGCTGGGACTATAGGCGCCTGCCACCACGCCTGGCTAATTTTTTAGTAGAGATGGGGTTTCACCGTGTTAGCCAGGGTGGTCTCGATTTCCTGACCTCGTGATCCACCCGCCTCAGCCTCGGCCTCCCAAAGTGCTGAGATTACAGGCGTGAGCCTGCGCCCGGCTGAATCAGGAGCATTTGTAAGGCTGCAGTCCTCTTCCAGGATACTGCATGTCTAAATCCAACAAGATGTTCTTTGAGATCTCTGAATTGGGAGGCTGTAAGCTAACCTCGCATTTTCTGTTACACAACTAGCTCAGCACACTTGCTCTGCACCTTTGCTGCCCACTAGAATAAAAGTGTCATGAGGATAGGGCCCAGGCTTGTCAGAGTCACCCTCATGACCCCACCCCCTGCTACAATGCCTGGCACATAGTAAGTGCTCAATGAATACTATTTGACTAATTGATGTAGTACCTTTTTGTTACAAAATGATTTCCCAATCCCCTCTACCCTATTCTTAATATAAAGATTTGTTTTTTTTTTTTTTTACTGAGAAATGGCAAATAAAGGCTTTGGACCCCCTGAAGATTAAATACTAAAATCCCCATAACAATTTTTTTGTTGGTGTTCTTATGGGACTGCGTGAATTCGAAGGACGTTTATAATGCCTCATAATGCTCTAGGAAGTGAGCCAAGAACTCCACCATCACTAGGAGTTTCAAAACCTTGAGAACTTTTCTCCCGGTGTGTTTAAGAGTATGCAGGCTCATTCTGCGCAAGAAATGTACTGGCTTATGCTGACATTTTTGTCTTTCCCTACTTCCCCACTAAGTACCACGGCAGTTTCTTTTCAGGGTCATACACGATTCCAGCAGCCTTTTTGGTGTGTGGAAGATAGCCCTACATGCTTCCCCCAGCTCACACGGCTCTAATAAGAGACAATCCCCGCAACACAGTACAGTTTCCCAGCAGGATAAAAACTAGTTTCTGAAAGGTAATATTTCTCTCTTGAGAAAGTATAGTTTGTAACTCTGGCACTATCAAATTTCCAGGTCATCTTTGCTTGCTGGGAAAAAGAATCCTTATGAAGAGAAGTTGCTCCCTGGAGGGAGAAGAAGGCAACAATTGCCCCCTGAACCGACCCAGTGTCCTGGAAGGATGGCTACAATGGACCCCAGGGAGGCCGCCAAGCTGTTGGTCAAAGGAGGCATGGGTGACCATAGAAGGGAAGATCCCTTAAATGGAATGACTTGCGTGGCCCCTCAGGAAAGCTCTCACAAACCGACCAACGCGGTCACCAACCATGCTCTGATCATTTTCAAGTTGTTGAAGTTGCTCAGCGGATTAATAGGATATTGCACTGGCTTTCTCAAATGCACACACACAGAATCACTTAATGCCATTTTCAAGGACAAAAAAAAAAAAAAAAAGACAGAGAGAGAGAGATCCAAAAGCCCTGCAAGCGAATAGAAAATAATAACAGCATAAAACAGACCCATCCTCCTCACCACCAAGCAGCGCTCCCCCACCAACCAAGCAGCCAGCTCATGTCTCCTGTCTGTCCAGCAGGGAGAACACGTGATCTCCCATGGCATCTGCCTTGTACACTGTAAACCCTCTTCTGTCCCATTTCTTCTTCGTTGGGTCACCTCAGAAATAGAGAAGGGGGCTGTGCTAAGGAAAGTCCAGCTGAAAGTGCACACCCAATTTCCAGCCTCATTCTAGGCCAGAGAACACAACAAGGCAACTTCTTTGTGACCTCTGGAGTTTACCTTAATTTTTCAAAAGTCTAACTAGATCTAGTAAAGGGATGGGGAAAAAAAGTACTTGACGTAGAATTGCCTCCTGGATGCCTGATTCAGGTAGAGGTTTACAACATAATTATTTGGTCATATTTACCTAATGTCTTACCTGCTCTATTATCTGTTTTTTCAGATGTGTGCTGTTTTTGATTTTTAATTGCTCTTATTTACCAAATGTCTTATTCATTATATTATCTGGTTTTTCAGATGTGTCCCCTTTTTTATTTCACTGTAAAGAGAGCCTGGCCTAGCACAACTGGCGACTCGCTTAGTAACCCAAGAACTGTCAAGCACCCTGTCCAGGTTGAGCTCAGAGATTTCATAGCTGTGACTGATGTTTCTTTTTATCTTATAAAAAGCAATGCTTTTTATAAGAACTAAATAGCTTGCCTTCAAAGGGAAAGTTTAAATACTGACAATTTTTGTGTAGCAAATGCCTTCAAATGTTCAAAAAGATTGTTTCTAAGGTATCCCCATCATTTCCTAAAAACAAACAAGCAAACACACAAACCTTCAGGATCTTTTGTAATTTAAGGAAGTTACATTAGTGCTTACATTTCCAAAAATACCCATATGGATAAATATAGTCTAGTATGTCCATGGGAAAAGTACAAGGGAAACATATTTCCAAAAAATACAAAGTCAATGACAGACTGAATGAATATAATATACTTGATAGTGTTTTGGATGTTCTATTTTATGTCTTGCCATTCTTTTTTTTTCACTCAAATACTAGACAGAAAAAATATTTTGGTATTTCTATTCTCTTCTAAGAAAGTCTAGGCTGCTTTACTTGTGGCCAAGCACAAAGTTAACTAGAATCCTTTAATAATATAGCTCACTGTATAGATTCAGATAAGCTATGGGAAAAATCATGTCCAACAAAAGATCATAACAACATAGAGAAAATACCTGTAGCAGAGCATATTCCTGTTTTTCTTTTTCTGTCCAAACCAGTGTTTAGAAGGAAGTGCATTCTGTTCCCCCTTAAAGATTTTCCTTTCCTTCCTTTCCTTTCCTTTTCCCTCTTAAAGCTTTTCTTCCTATCCTTTGTTTGACCGACGACATTATTCCTTGAGTTTTAATCAGCACTCACAAACTATATATACTGTCTCAGTCAGTTCAGTCAGTGTAATGCCATAGACTAGTTGGCTTAGCAAACATTTATTTCTCACAGTTCTGAAGCTGGAAGTCCAAGTCCAACATCAGACTGCCAGCCTATGCCCCTACACGGCCTTCCTTGGTGCATGCATATAGGGGAAGTCATAGCTTTTCTTCTCTACTTTTTAAAAAATTTTTATTGTGGCTGGGTATGGTGGCTCATGTCTTATAATGCCAGCACTTTGGGAGTCTGAGGTGGGAGGATCACTTGAGCTCAGGAGTTCAAGACTAGCCTGGGCAACACAGTGAGACCCATCTCTACAAAATATTTTTAAAAATTAGCTGGGCTTGGTGACATGTGCCTGTGGTCCCAGCTACTAGAGAGACTGAAGCAGAAGGATCTCTTGAGCCTGGGAGGCTGAAGCTTCAATAAGCCACGATTGAGCCACTACACTCTAGCCTGGGCAACAGAGCAAGACTCCATCTCAAAAAATAAACATGAAAAAGTATCATCTTTTTAATTGACAAATAATGATTGCATCTATTTATGGAGTAAATGTGATGTTTTGATACATGAATACATTGTGGAAGGATGTATATTCAAATCAGGCTAATTAACACATCTATCACCTCAAATATTTATCATTCCTTTGTGGTAAGAACATTTAACATTTTCTCTTTTAGCTATTTTGAAATATACAATACATTATTATTAACTATACTCTTTATGCTGCTCAATAGAACACAAGAATTTAGTCCTCCTATCTAACTGAAACTTCGTACTCTTTTCCTCTTTTTATAACTACATTAACCCATCATGAGGACTTTACCCTCAGGAACTCATCTTACCCTGATTACCTCCCAAAGGCCTGACTTCCAAATACCATCACATTGGAGGCTAGGGTTTCAACATATGAATTGAAGGGGGCTGGACATAAACATCCAGCCCATAGCATATACAATCAGTTTATAGGTCCTTACAGTATAGATTCGTTAGGCTATTTTATGAACTCTCAACTATAAGTTCTCTGTGTGTGCATGTGTGTGTGTATCCAAATTACCAAAGGGTTCTTTTAAATTTCTCTGTCTCAAAACTATTTAAGAACTGATTGTTCTTGCAGCCACAACTATTAAGAAATAGCTTCATACATCCAATTTAACAAGGTGATGGTCTATGTGGTTATATTACATATTACAGGTGGATCATAAACTATTCTAAGGGTTTAAAATTTTTTCTTTTAACTTTGAGGCTTGACGTAACCCAGGAGGACCCACAGAAACCAGATGTCTACACACTCTCACATGTTCATATTTAACTCACTTCAACAAATATTCACTGAGGCTAGGTCCTGGGGTTCAAAGATGAGTAGGACACAGTTCTTCTTCAAAAAGCTCATAATCTGGGCAGAAATCAGTAAACAGATAGCCAACTGTTTTTTAATGTAATAAGTATACAGCTATCAATATGAAAGAAAGGATCTGTGGGTACACGAGAAAAATTGATCCCCGGAAAACGTGTGGCAAGATGGTGGGTTTGCTTTATCCATTGCTTCCCAATATTCAGCTTTACCGCTGGGTGGGATTGTGAGGAATTGACCACCCCCCCGGGGAGGGGGTAAGTTCCAGGGATAGGTTCCACAGGTAAGTCCCTATAAGTATAAGCCCTTCTGCACAAACCAAGACCTTTTCAAATGATTAGTTAAAAAATGGACTTTGTCTACTAGGGACTGATTCAAGGAACCTAATTTGGTCCAGCCAGAGGGAAATCTGGGACTTATGTTTGAAAGATGCCCTATCTCTCCCACTCCAATTTCTTTCTATTATGAGACTTCTTAGTCTCTTTTTCCAGTCCACCCTTCTCCCAGACCTTTCAGTGTCTGAGGGATCCAAAATCAGTCTTTGGTCTTCTTTTCTGCTCCTTGGTGATTCCTTCAGTCTTGCGACTTTAATATTATGTGTCTGCTTTCAAATTTGAAATAGATATCGCCCGTCTAGATTTCTTTTCCAAATGCAGACTCCTAGAGCCCTCTACTCACTTAACAGCTACCCCAGGATGTCTAACAGGCTTCTAAAATTTAACGTGTCCAAAACTCAAGTCTGGATCTTCCTCCCAAACCTGTTCCTACCCACAGCCTTCCCCATCTCAGATAGTGGCTTAGGCAGAAATGCTTGGAGTGATTCTTGACTCTTCTGTCCTCTCTTTCATCCAGTCTGTCAGCAAATCCTGTTAGCACTACGTTCAAACTTTTCCAAAATCCTACCATGTCTATCACCTCCACAGCAACCACCCCAGCCCAGCCACTATCACCTCTTCCCTGGATTATTGAAAGAGCCTCCTGAGTGGTTTCTCAGATACCACTCTCACTCCCCTACAGTCCCTTTTCAACACAGCAGCCAGAGAGATCCTCTTACACTTGGAGTTGTATCATTTACTCTTGGGCTCAACGCCCTGCTGATGAAAAGCCCTTGCCCTGGGCTCATAAATTTGGGCCTCTACTGCTTCCCTGATCTAATCTCCCACTACTACTCCTTCACTCATTCCACCCCAGCTACACTGGCCTCCCTGGCTGTTCAGACGTGCTGGATGCTCCTGTCTGGGGCCTTTGTGCTGGTTGTTTCCTCTGGCTGCAATACCCTTCCCAAAGTTATTCATGCATCTCACTCTGTCATATCCTCATGTCTGCTCAGATGCCACTTTCTTGGTGAAGCTTTTCTTGACCACCGTCTATAAATTGCAACTGACCCCTTCTTATATTATCAGTCTTCTGTACTCCGAACTGTTTTTCTTTTTTCATTGACTTTATCATCATTAAACATACTGTATTAGTCTGTTCTCATGCTGCTAATAAAGACATACCTGAGACTGGGTAATTTATAAAGAAAAGAGGTTTAATGGACTTACAGTTCCACATGGCTGGGGATGCCTCACCATCACGGTAGAAGGCAAAGGAGGAGCAAAGTCACATCTTGCATGGCGGCAGGCAAGAGAGTGCCTGCGTAGGGATACTCCCTTTATAAAACCATCAGATCTCGTGAGACTTATTCACTATCATGAGAACAGCATGGGAAAGACCTGTCCCCATGATTCAGTTACCTCCCACCAGGTCTCTCTCACAACATGTGGGAATTATGGGAGAGATTTAGGTGGGGACACAGCCAAACCAGGTCACATACTATGATTTTATATATGTGTCTATATATATATGTATATACATTTTTACAGGATATCTTTCCCCATTTGAACATATGCTCCACAAGGACATGAATCTTTTTAGACATGGGGTCTTGCCAAGTTGCCCAGGTTGGCCTTAAATTCCCGGGCTCAAGCAATCTTCTTGCCTTAGCCTCCCAAGAAGCTGGGACTACAGGTGCGTGCCACCACACCCAGCATCAAGGACAGGAATCTTTGTCCGTTTTATTTTACTGCTATATCTCAAGGGCCTAGAAAAGTTCTTGGCATGCAGTAGGTGCTCAATAAATATTTGTGGAATAAACTTAAAAAATTGAGAAGTCAGTCTGAGGGCAAGTCTAAGACACATAGGAAAAAATTATGAGAACTGGATCTAAAGCCTTGATCAAATCATGCCTGAAGCAGACATTATTGCTGGACTTTTTCAGTAGCCTAAATCCACTACTGAATTTTACTTTTTAAGCCAGTCTGGGTTCTTTTTTCTGTTAATTACTAGCAAAGGCATCCTAAAAGATACTTAAGGGAAAGGAAATTTCAGAGATCTCATGTAAGGAGGACCCTAAAAGGCAGAAAGGAGTTCAAACTCCTTCACAGCCATGCCACTTTTTAAGTGGCCTGTGCTCCCTGTCTGCATTTTCTCATCAACTCTAAAAAGAATTCCACACCTACCCTTGCACTGAAACTGCAGTCACTCAGCTCATCAGGGACCTCCTGACTGGACATTGTTCAACTCTTCTCTTGCTTATCTTCCCCGTAGAATCTGTCTTCTCTGCAGGGTTGGTCCCACCCATTTCTCCTCCCATGCTTTCTGTTACATCACTTTTTCCTGGATTTGCCATTTTCATTCTGGGAATTCCTTCATTCCTCCATGAAAAAGGCTGGACATCTCATGAAATTTGGTGTTCCCAGGGCTATGTCCATGGACTACGTCGCCTCCTACCTGTAGCCTTTCCGAGAGCAAGCTCATCCATTCCCATAACTTCATCACATACAAACAATGTGCTGCGAATTCCCAATGTTCTATGGCCATCTCAGACCACAGCACTCACGGATTTCACAGACTAACAGACCTCTCCTCTTAGGTCTCACACAGAAATCTAAATCTAAAACTCAAGAAATAGGATTTATTTATTCTAAAACAAATTCTGTTCCCATCTTGCCTATTTGAATGATCCCACTTGACCCTTCATCCTTTCTTTTCCTAATTCTGGTTGGTTCTCCAGCCATTTCTACTTTATTTATTTATTTATTTTGAGACAGGGTCTTACTCTGTTGCCCAGGCTGGAGTGCACTGAGGTGATCTTGGCTCACTGCAACCTCCGCTTCCCGGGTTCAAGCCATTCTCCAGTCTCAGCCTCCTGAATAGCTGGGATTACAGACACACACCACCATGTCTGGCTAATTTTTGTATTTCTAGTAGAGACGGGGTTTCACCGTGTTGGCCAGGCTGGTCTCAAACTCCTGACCTCAAGTGATCCGCCCACCTTCACCTCCCAAAGTGCTGGGATTACATGTGTGAGCCACTGTGCCTGGCTACTTACTTATTTACAGACAGGGTCTGGCTCTGCCATCCAGGCTAGAGTGCAGTGGTGCAATCATAGCTACCTGTGGCTCAAGGGATCTTCCTGTCTCAGCTTCCTGAGTAGCTAGGACTACAGGAGACAGGGTCTTGGTATGTCGTCCAGGCTGGAGTGCAGTGGCACAATCATAGCTACTTCTGGCCTCAAGCAATCTTCCTTCCTCAGCCTCCCAAAGGGCTGGGATTACAGTTGTGAGCCACCACGCCCAGCTCCATTTCTATTTAAAATTGATCTCCCAACTTCAAGTACCAGTCTCTGCCTTTTTCCTGTGAATCCTTTCACTAACTGCTCTTTATCACTGAAGACGGTACCACACCTAAGGGAGATTTTGAAAATGGGGGGCAGTATTTTTGTTATCACAAAGATTGTGAAGCAGTGTGAGTGTTTGATAGCCAGGTTCCAGGGAGCTAGATGCCCTGTAGTACCTGGGGCACCCACATGTCTTTCACAACTCTCAGATGTCTTGCCAGTTACTAGTGTAGTGCTACCAAGCAATCACATATTGAAATAATTTTCTTTTCGTTTCTTCTTTATAATTAGGCCTTAGGTTGACTTTTAAAATATTATGATTAAATAGGTTGTACTATCTATACATTTCATTTTAGCATAATGAAAATGATGTCATGACTTATTTGCTATAAAAGACAACACTCCTCAGATAAAGTCTAGAATCACCAATCAATACCACAAGTTGCCAACTGGTGGCTGACATACCTAATGTAATTCACATGCATATTTTTTTGATCTAGGGTTGCCACCCAAGATACAGGACACCCTGTGAAATTCCAATTTCAGATCAATGGCAAATCATACTTTAATATATCTCATGCAATAGTTGGAATATACTTACACTAAGAAGCATTCATTGTTTATCTGATATTCGAATTTCACATGGCATCCTGTTCTTTTATTTGCTAAATCTGGCAATTTTAAGCTTCTTGTTTTTGTTTTTGGTTTTCAGTCAATTTTTAAAATCAGTAGATTTTTACATTAAGATTTGATCTCTGGATTTCTTTGAAAGAGCAGAAGGTCTAGATTTGACCTACATTCTTGCACGAAAACAGACAGCTGGAGTGAAGTGAGGGCTGCTCCTCTTAGACGGGGCCTGCTCACCACAGTTCACGACAGTCCCCTACCCTGTATTCCACCCAACACTGTGACAAGTAAAGCACTGCCACTAATCTAAGTATTTTCTGTTATACTCTTACAGCTAAGAGGAAAGTGAAATATTTCTTTTAATCATTCATTGAATCTCTTAAAAATGAAAAAATAAAAGACAAACCAATAGGCCCACGTTTCTTAAAAAATGGGAGGAAATACATTTTTCTTTGAAGAAATGAAGAATTTTCCTATGTGTTTTCTTACCCTGGACCAGCTTCACTCATAAGCTGGGAAACATTTAAGTCTGTGACGTCTTCCCTAAGCTATTTTCAGACTGGTATACCCAAAGCTGCAAATATGATTATGTCACTTTCCCGCTTAAGTAGAAAAACCCTTCAGTAGCTCTCCATTTTCTCAACTTAAACATCCAAAAATATTTAACATGACCCAAAACCCCTCCCAGCTTCATTTGTTCCTCCTCTCACTTGCTGTCAATTAATCCACTTTCAAAAGTTTTAAATTAGTTTCAAATATTCACCAGTTCCCTCCTTCCTTCATGCATGTCTAGGAAAACCTCTTCCTCCTTCCCATCTTTCAAGTCCCAGCTAAGGAATTACCTCCTATGAGAAGTCATCATTCCCTGAACCTCGCTTCCCTACCTCCAAATCTGGGGTAGGTCTCCCCTGTGAGCTGTCATAACTTACACACTCCCACTGTATTATAATTGCCCTTTTACCTCTTTGTGTGCCCCACCAGACTGTAAGCTGAATGTTAGAGACCTGGATTTATTCACCTTTCTAGCTCCAGGGCCTGGTACATAAGTAGGAGCTTAATATATGTGGAATTGACAAACAAATTAACAAAGAAAGGGAATTTCAGGCAAAAGGAACAGCATGAGCGAAGACACGGAAGTATGATGGTGCATGTGTGTGTTTGGGAAATAGCAAGAAGTTAGGTGGCTGGTGTTGTACATGGTGACATGGCATAAATCTGGAAAGGATGTGGTATCAGACTGTACGTGTTTTGGAAAACAGAGACTAAGGAGGATGAACTTTCCTTTGTAGGCAATACAGAGCCAAAGGTGGGTTTAAGTAGGAAAAACACATGAGCAGATGTATTAATATGTGACAAAATTGATGATAAAACAGAAATTCCACATTTTTCTCTTTCTTCTTTTCCTTAAGTTAATTTTTCTCTCTAGCACTGATGAAATTGAGAAGATGGAGAGAGGGAATCTGGGAGAGAAGAGAGTGTACTGATTTAAAAACACAGGAGTTAGAGTCAGACATATGTGAGGTTTAAATTTTTGGCTTTGTGTGAATTTTCTTAACTCAATTTCCAACACTGTTTTCCCAGCTAGAGATGCTAGGATGAAGATAGAATAACAGCCTCTAACCTTCTTCAGAGGGTTGCAAATGGCTAACTTAAACAATGTGTGCAGATTGCCAAGCACAGAGTTTATATAAAATAAGTGTACAAAAAATGTTAGTTGCCTCGTGTAGTCCATGTGCAGGTCGCCTCCATGGGCTACTTCTGGGAGGAAAGCAAAGAAGAGAGGAAGTTGCAGTTGAAAATGGAGGGAACTGCTCCTGCTCAGAAGAGAACAAATTGATACTTACTGATGCCTCCTCCTCTCTGCCACCAATTCAGTAACATTCCTTTTGCTTTCCTCCTACTTTAAATTGGCTCTCTAAAATAAGGATCGTCTTCAGGCAAAACTGTGGTGTGTAGACCTCACCAAGGGTCTCTGCTCATAAATTCCTGGTCCCTGAGGCCATCATGAGTGATTCTGACCCAGGTGAGACACCCCTGGGGGGAAACAGTTCTCCTCTTGCCCCTGACTCCTGGGCAGTTGTTCCTCTGGCCTACTCTTTTCTCTCTGTGTCCTGTTCCCTCCAGTTCTACAGAGGTGACCGAATGCAAACCAACCAATTCATTCACAGTGAAGGGGACAGTGGATGAATGCGAGCCCCCTCTCCCATCCCAATAAAGGCTTGTTGAGTCTCTACATAAGGAAATGAATGTTCTTGGGTTTTCAGACACCAGAGGGAGGTGTGAAGGAAACACAGGGAGCTGAAGTTTTCCAGGAGAGACCTTGGAGCTCAGCGCTCAGAGCAGCTCTGCCTGTATTTGTTTTAACTTGGGAACCGCAAGATTTCCTTTAGTTCTGAAGATGGGAAAAAGAACGTCAAAAACCGGCAACCGATTCAGACATTTTACACCAAAGGAAACTGAAGACCAGAGAGTTACGTGGCTTGAACAAAGCAACTCAACAGCAGAATGAGGACCAGAACCCAGGTCCAGCTGACACTCAGCCCAAGGCTCTCTGAGCCGAACACCTCTTCAAGGAAATGGCTGTGCCCATGGCTCAGACTGTGGCAGGGCTGCAAAGCCCCTGGTTAGTTGACAACATTGCCAATTAGCTAGGGCCTCCCCTGGCCAGTTCCAACCCACCAGCTGGGTTAGGACTGCAACTTTGACCTGTGTCCAAGTGCCCAGGGATACCTTGAAAGCTCAGACCTGCTGTGCCTGCTACTGAGGCCCTTGGCATTTTTGCCATACTGTGCACATCGCCACATAACCTGGACAGAGTTCATTTGGGAAACTCCATTTCTGAAAATGACGGCATTAATAGAATTGAAAGGAATGTCGCATTTTCTAAAGAGGGCAGACAGGAAGGATCTGTGACTCTGATGGAGTGAATGAATGAATGAACATTGTTGAGTGGCTGTTGGTGCCAGTGGCTCTCCAACATGCTTCCGGAGTTCTGAGTATAATCTCATCTGTTCCCTGTGACCCAAACCTCCTGCCAAGTCTAATCTTATTCCCACTTAACACGTGAGGACACTGGGGATCAGAGAGTTAAAGTGACTGGCCCAGTATTACATCAGATGTTGATTTTGCCCAACCCCCAACTGCATCTGAGTGCCCTGTTACCCAACAGCTGCCACCCCAGGTGGCGTTTTGGCTGATGGATAAGGTCACTCATACAGACTCTCTCTTGCCAAATATCGTATGTGCACTGCAATGACTTACTGAAAAAAAATGTTTCCAATAATACTGTTCCACTAAATATCTAGTAGGAATGGTGGAAGGGCTTCTTCCCTGTTGTTGGAGAAACTCCTCCCTTTTGATCCACATTTTTCCTTAAATTGCCTGGGGTATTCAGTGGGGTGGTGCCTGCTCCTGCAGCTGTCTGGTTGCCTGACTGTGATCATGGTACTTGGACACTGATCTGGAGTAACTTTCTCTGCTTCACCTATAGAAAGAGAGTGAACTGGGTTCTCTCTCTCCTCCCACCTTTGTATGTATAAAATATATTTGTGGTCTCCATTAGTGCTGTTCAGCTATTTCCAGCTCTCTGCCTCCGGTACATCCGCCTTCTTGCCCCGTGTGAGTAGGTGCGGTCATAAGACTGGTTCTGGCCAATGAAGTTTGATGATAGGTGATATGTGTCACTTGTAGGCTGAGCTTTTCATAATTGCTGGAAGAAAAACTGCAGACTGCACTTCTCCTCTGCATGTAAGCAACAAAATCTGAGGAGCGGCTGCTCCATCGCCTGGATCCCTGAATGACTTCGATGGGCAGATGACCACTGGCACCCCACAAATCTGCAGTGGACATCAGCATCAACAAGAGCTTCTCAGTTGTTTTAAGCCCTTGAGAATGTGGGGCTGTGTGTCAATGCTGTATAAGCAGCCTTGCCTGGCAGATACACATTTACAGACCCAAACGCTTTTTGTGCAAATCCCATTTCTTTCTCCAAATAAACCTAGGAGGTAGGTACTATTGCCATGCCCATTTTACAGATGAAAAAGCCCCAGCTGAGAGAAGTTAATTAAGTTGTCTAGGATCACTGCAGATGGCTGAGACAGTTTTCCATTCCATATCTCTGTAGCTCCAACTCCTGCTCTTAATCAACACACCCCCTCTGTTCTCTCTGCCTAGGTGCTTTCTAAGCCAGGAAGCAAATAACATTTGTTACACATTTTCCCAAAACATGTTTTTGCTTCATCATGTCACTTACCCTCACTCAACTTTCTTACTGTATTCAAAAGCCACATTAAAGAAAGAAAATTTGGTTTTTAACAAACTATTATAGCATCAAAAATTATAGTTCAATGGTTGACATTCTATCACTTTCTAGAAAATGTGATTTGGCAAATATAAATCCTCCTCACAGCAAGTAGCCCTCAGCTAAGAAAATTACTTTTATTAACCAAAAAATTATTCTTAGAATTGATGGCTGTGTAGATGACCTTTGGCTTACTGTAATATAGCAATGTGTCTACCACAGTAAAAATGCCAGAGCAAGACAGGTCCCACAAAAGGCAATAAAGGAACAACATTCCAAAGACAAATACACTTGAGACACATATGACAGCCATGGGAAGGGGAGAGTAATCAGTTATAAGAAATGACAGTGTTTTGGCAGCCTCAGTTACTTTAATTGACAGGACAAATAAAACTAATGTAAAATTTTTTTTCAAAAAAAGAGCAAGTCATAAGAGTTACAGATATAAATCAAAGTAAGTTTTGGCCTTTGATTTAAATCTGTTGGGCATCCCTCTTTTTTCAGGGCACTGAGGGTGGTGTTTCCCTGTTACAGACATTAAAATGTTTCTAGTTCTTCTACTAATTTTTCCTTGGTTATCTGATTTAATCTGGGTTTTATTCTGCTGTTAATCCTCTCAGACTTACTTTGCCCTTCAGATATTCTCTTTAAGGCATGTCCTCATCTGAGCATGTTTATGGCTAAATGCAAATCCTCTGTGAATTTAGGCGAGAATATAAAGGACGATCCATTAAAATAGTCATTGTTTTTTCAAATGCAACTGGCTCTAAAGAGATTGTGAGATATTGTATTGTGACTTTTGGACTTTCTCAATTTGGACCCCAAAATATTAACATGACTTACTTTAAAATTCCTTAGATACTCTCAGAGAGGCAGAAATGAAAGTATTTCTTAAGCAATGTTCACATTTATTCTGTGAATAAACATAAGAACTCCAAATAAAAAGTCTTGAAAACTGTAGGGAAATCTTTCCTTTGTTTCTTGGGAAGCTTATCTATTAAAATGCATCAAGCGCTATAAATACCCTCCTCTTGATTATTATTCTTCACCTAGCATATCACTACTAGAATTGGGACGAACAAGCTCCACTTTATTTGTTGGTCAAAGACAAGGGTATTGGGATTCTTGCTAAAGAACAGGACATAAATCCAGGGCTTTTGAAGTCTTTAGTGGCTTAATGTTAAAACTTTGCTTCCTCAAGATGAAAGTTCAAACACAATTTAGGTCAAAGGTTAAAGAAGTCTGCCACTTCAGTGGGCAGATAAGGGTTTTGAAGGTTTCAGCTGAGGCCTAGTGACTGGGCCAGGCAGGGAAGAGGGAGGAAAAAGGAGACCCGGCTCCACCCTCAGTTATCTGCCTCCTGTTTCCTTAAGAACTAATGTTCATTAAACTCCTCTGTTTTAATAAAGAAACAGAAATTCACAACCAAAAAAGTAAATCCTACCTTTGTTCTGGCAAACTAGGTCAGCATTCTCTGTTCCTGCTGTCAGTTTTCTGCAGCTTGGGTTTCACAATGAGTCACAGGTATGTATGAAACTGCTTGATTTAACTTTTCGTTTTTCCCTATCTGAGGACTCCAGGTTCTCTTAGTCAGACAATGATTGAGTTGGCAGGTGTTTCTCTTGGAAGACGCCTAAGTGCAGACAGCAGATCTGAGGTCTACCTTTGCACAAGCTTGACTTGGAATTGAAGCCTCCCAAACATACAAGCTGCGTGCAGAGATGCCACGGCCACATAAAAGCGGCTTAGCAGCATGGAAACTTTATTTTTTTACAACCCGTTTCAATGGGATTGGATCCAGTGGTATAAATTTCACTAAGCCTGCCTTTTAAAAAAAGAGATTCATTCACATTTTCCCTAGATTTCTGGTTCTCTTCCCAAACTCATCAATATTGCCATTTAGCACTTCTGTGTTAATTGTAAAGCCAAGATAAGGATTTTCTTACATAAGCTGTAAGACAATGGCAGCCTTTGGATATAGTTCTGAGGCATCAAAGACTATAGACACAGACTGTAGATGTCAGTGCAAATACAGAAAGTAAATCTTTCCCCTGCACAGCAGATGAGGTGGCATTCATGATTTCCTCCACGTGCATGGCCTCAGGGATGGAGACAAGGGGTCCTAGGGCAAGATTTTTGTAAGGGAGGACTCAATAATCAGTAAAAAAGATGATTTCACGTGTGTGGTCCCATAGCTAGAGCCAGGGAATAAGAGCTAGGAATTCTTGGGTCTTATGATTACATCTATTGCCAACTCACTGTGCACTCGAGTCTTGGTTATTCTCCTCTGTTTCATGACTATAAATGAGTATGACTCAGTCATCAGGCCAGTGTAAGAAACCTATGGGAGGCGCGATATTTCCCCTCCATATTAGCCACCCTCTTAGAAATGCCTTTATGTATTCCTTCCCCTGTTAGCACTGGTAGAAAACAGTGCAGGGTATGGCGGGACATGGAGCTGGCATCCCGGAGTGAGCAAATATTCTTCAGGTCACACAGCTGTGACCCCAGTTCCCCACTTCTCTTCTTATGTGTCCCCAAAGCTTTCTTAAGCTGTGTTAGAAAGATGCATTGCCATTGGTTAGAAGTGCTTCTGTCTTAAAACAGAAATTCTTACCTCAAACCACAGATAAGTCTATTTGAGAGGAAATTTAAGAATGGGGGCCTGAAGGCTAGTGTTGGGTTTAATTACATGCACTTACACAGTACTCTTCACACCTGGACTAGAGCAGAGCTTCACAAGCACATGAAACACCTGGACATGTTGGTAAATGCAGATTCTGATTCAGGAGGCCTAGGCGGCTCTGAGATTCAGCATTTTTAGCAAAGTCCCTGATAATGTGATGTTGCAGGTCTCTGGCCCACACTTGAGTAGCAAAGAAATAGAATATACCATCTAATTGCCCCCTTCCTTTTCCCAAAACAGAGACGTGGTATAATTTGTGCTTAAGAGTGAGAATCCTAGAGCTGGACTTCCTATGTTCAAATCTTGGTACCAGCAAGTGTCATCATAAGCAATAATTACTTAATGTCATTAAGCTTCAGTTTTTTTCTTCTGGAAAATGGGCTGATACAAGTATTAACCAAGATGATACCTTGGAAATCCAGATGAAAATTGATGAGGGCCTAAAATAAGGCTCTGGTAACAGGGGTTGAGAGAAGAGTATATGCTCCAGAGACACGAAGGAGTTCTGATTGACAGGACTGACCGAGTGTGGGGAGCGAGTACGGGAAGGAGTCAAGGGTGATTCCCAGATTTCTGGAGTGGATGCCTAGGCATTCATTCTAGCCACTGAATACACAAGAAGGTGCATGTGGTGAGTGGGGAGAGGGTGGCATTGGGGAGAAATGATGAATACAGTGTTGGACACAGTGATTTCGGGATCTGGGCTGGAGACACAGGTTTGAGAGAGCTCACCATGGAAAACCAAATGGGATGACAAGAAAGAAGAAGCTGGGACAGAACTCCAGCTAACCCTCATGTTCAGGGAGTGAGCGGCAGAAGATTGACAAAAGAGACTGAGAAAGAAGTATTGGAAAAGTAGGCAGAAAACCTGGAAAATGTGGTACCATTTCAGCAGGGAGGTTGGAAAATGGTAACACTGGCAGAGAAAGGGTGAGTAGAAAAGGAAGCACGTTTAGAAGAGAGCAAATTCCATATTTGATACAGTTTTTTTGTTGTTGTTTTTGGGGGGGTTTTTTTGAGACAGGGTCTCGCTCTGTCACCCAGGCTGGAGTGCAGTGGCATGATCTCAGCTCACAGCAACCTCTGCTTCCTGGGTTCAAGCGATTCTTGTGCCTCAGCCTCCAGAGTAGCTGGGACTACAGATGTGCACCACGATGCCCGGCTAATTTCGGATACACTAGTTTTGAGATGTGAGAAAACTAAATCAACTAAGTAGGGATTTTGAAACACACTGTAGATGCCTCAGTAGAAGTAGGCAAAGACCTCTGACAGATAGCAACATTTAGATGCAATCATACAAGACCAGAGAAGTGAGGGGGGAGCAACCAGAAAACGTCTGGGGAAGAGAGGCCAGAAAATACACAGAAAAGGTATTCACAGAGGGTGGTCAGTGGTGGGTACAGCAGCTAGAAGAAAAAGGAGGACTTGTGTGTCATAGGCAATTTTTGTTTTTAAAATGTGACAATTCGAAAAGCTAAAAAACAAGCCCTTCCTCCATGAAAAAAATTAAAAATCTTAAAAATTGTTTAATATAATGTTGTAAGTACTAGAGATTGAAAACATCAGTGAAAATTTGGAGGAAACCTTTAAAATCTGCATCTGTATAACAACCACTCCACTAATTAAAAAGTTCAATAAAGCAAGGCTTGTAAGCAAAATAGCAAATAATTGGCCTGGATACTTTTTGACAGAATAGGCCAAACTGCTAGATAAGTTTTAACAGTGCACGTGTGCCTGAGACCTCAGTTAGGCTCCTTTTAGTACAGAATTTTTGGGTTTTCTTTTCCACATCAGCTGTGGTGATCCACTTTGGATAACAGCCTCCACTGTTCTTCTAATTTTTCTTGCTTTTGTAGTGACCAGAAAATCAACATCAGTCCCTAGATCTGGAAATACTGAACTAAAAATTCTGTGATATAATTATGAACATAGCCTGGGCTGATGGCAAAATGAACAGCAAGACTTGGGAATCCGACCTTGTCCTGTTCATCTTGACATCCCAGCCTTTTGCGAACCCGGAACCCAACCCACAGAGGCACTTCACAAATGTTTGTTGAACGAAAGGCAACATAAAATATTGCATTTAACAAGCTCTGCTCAAATCCCACTACTTCAGAGGGCTTTTCCTGACGAATCCCACTCTCGGAAGGCACTTTGTACTCATGGATTTCTATATAAGCTTTTAATCTTGCCATCTTACAATTATTATTATTCATGTGTTGTTTTTAATTATTCTCTTATTAATTTGTGTGTGTGTGTGTGTGCTTGCACATGTACGCGGGCTTTATTTCCTCAATTCACTACAAGTCCTCTAAGTCAGATCCCTTATTTTCCTCTGCTTTGAATTCCCAAAGTGCCTTATGCAAGTCTGGGGACAGTAGTTACTTGTAGTTGAAATATCTCTCCTCCACTTCGACTGCACTGTTAAATATTTCAATCATTGCCAATAGTTCTTTTGTCCCTAGTATGCATGCCATTTTACTTCACAGAAAAATAAAAGGCTTGACATATTTGAGTGCTAAGATTTCATAATAGAATGAATTTCTAAAAGAGTAAATACTTAATTCTTCTTTATAAGTCTGGTAGAGACTTTATTTTTTATTATTATCATTTATTTTTTTTGCCAGAAAACCTCCATGTATACCTAAAGGCTAATGCCCAGCAGGTGATATGAGACATTCAGGTGGGGGCTTTTACACATCAGACACACCCTGCTATTTAATTCTGCAGATCACAGGTGAAAGCACACTCCCTGGCTTCACAAAAAACAAAGATATTATGGGAAAGAGTCAAAGCAACAATCATATAAACTAATGAATTCTTTATGGTTTGCTTAAAAATAGACATTTCCCTGGTGAGGATTCATTTAAGAAAAATCTTCTTTGGAAGCAGAAAGTTTTCCAAGTCAGAGAAGAATAAATCAGTTCTGCTAGATGCAAGAATATTTTAAAAGGGTAGGTGCTGCTGGTTCACACTTAGGGAAGTGCAAACATCAAAAGGCAGTATCTGTTTTCACTTTGATAACCATAATTACCATCTTCATGTAATAAATACCACTAAAATTTATGCCCTTTATCAGCTTAACATAATATTCATTTATTCATTCATTCAACGAATATTTATTGGGTTCCTACTACATGTCAGGCACTGATCTAAGTGCTGAGGATACAAGAGAAGAGGAAACAAAATCCCTGTCTCTAGCTATCACATTCTGGTTTAATAAAATAATATTAGCACAGCCGGATTATATATGTAAACTATAAGAAATTACTAAGGGGTTAAATTTTTTTGAAAATTGCTGAATATTTAAAATTTAAAATAACACTGCAGGAAATTGAGGACATAATTTTCATTTTATATAAATATTTTAAATCATTTTTGATGCAGTATTTTAAGCCCACCAAATAATAACCACCTAAAAGAACTGCTACCTAATTCTTACACAAAAGGCATGTTGAGCCTCTTGGGAAGTGCACATTTTCCTAATTTTTAGGCTTTTAGAACAGATTACTTGGGGTCTTCTAGAATATATAGAATGATCACATATCGGGTTAATTAAAATAGAATCCTTTCTGAGATTAATAATAAATAATTTACTTACAAAACTTTAATGACATATCAAAAATGAATTTCAATCAAGGCAAACTAGTTTTATTTATATCTATGAAGCTGCTAGGATGAACAAAGCCTTCTGGTACAAAGCACTTAACTCTAGCTCAACACAGATAGCTGGGTTTTCAAAAGAAGACCATTTGACTGATGGATTCTTTTGGCCTACGTGTTGACCCTGTTGTTGTGTTTCCCAAAGCTGTTCATGTTGTGGTTATTGTAATAAAGCTCAGCTATTGAAAATCTGAAGCCACGCATCATAGCATATGCTTATTGTATGACATGTTTATTATTTTTCTTTCTGTTGGTTTTATGGTACATTCCCACGGTGGCACATGAATAACTATTATATATTTGTTTTCGAGGTGTGTGGGTTGGCTCAAAGATAGACAACTTTTGCCAGCTTCACCTGTGATTGTAAGCTCATTAGAATTCCAAGAGCCATGAAGGACTAGAGGAATCCTAGTACCTTGGAGCAATATGGCTTGACTTTCCTAGCCAAAGACTTTAATTCAAAGCTCTTTTATAAATAGTACTGTCAACTGGTTTATTTCCTTCCTCTGTTACAAGCAATAACATATTAGTTATGTTATGGAAATATCAATGTTCTAAACTTTCTTTATTCACCCTTTTTGGAATACTAGATCCTTTAGAGGAATCATTTATTTTGGTGTTTCTTCTTAAGAAAAAAAAAGTCCACACTTACTGATTGCTGTGAGGATAGAAAAGCCAACTCTATCGTTTGTTCATACTATCTGTTTAATAAAGAAGCAGTAATCCGGGAAAAAAATACTTTTAACATTTGCTTACAAACATTGTTTAGAAAACAGTTTGCGTTTAAAGTATCAAATATTAGAGAATCTACTTGGTTAATATTTTTGAGATCTGCTACTTTGTCACATTTTTTTTTTTTTTTCAACCAGAGACTTTGGCTTTCTCATCAGTTCTTCATTAAAAGTCCCTGGATTGCCTTAAAGTGCAATCCCTTAGACACATTTGGTTGCCTTTAAAAAAAACACCAGCAACAGAAAACCCAGTAGGAAAACAAGCATTATTCTAGAAAGCAGCAACCCTGGAAAGACAGTTTTGTTAGTGGAAACACATTAGTCTTTCACAACTAAGCAATGATGATATTTACAGAGCAGTTTGTAAAAGGTCAAACGCTCATCTTCTGCCAACAAATGCAAGGAAAAGCAGGTACTCCGGCAGGTTTTTCAAGCAGGGATCTATGGACACGTTTTCAGGAGTCTGAGACTTTCAGGATATTTAAAATAATTTTAATAGTTTTGTTTCAATAGCAGAGTAAAGATGTAAAAACTCAACCTTTTAGCAGTTCTAAAGACGGAACTTTTCTTTGCAGTGATAATTCTCAAATGTAAGCCATTTTAATAGAATAAGATTCTAATTTTTAGGTCAGCATTTCTCAAAGTGGACTCCACTGACGTGTTGTGGGGTTTCTGAAGATGATTCTATCTTTCCCAAGGGTGTCCAGGCATTATTCAAGTTTGAGAACCGGTGCTCTGCGGCGTGAACCGTTCCGTGCTGCAGAAAGGGCCGGCAAAGGCAGAGGGCGCCACCGTGAGGCCCCCATTTCAACGCTTGTCATTTCAATTGTGGTGGGTTAGAGATCACAGGGAAGCAATGCTATCTGCTGAAGAGACATCAGACAGTGTAGTAAAAAGGGTAATCCATTTATTTTCAGAGAAGTTTTCCACTCAGAGATCATACACGCTGCAGATCACAGAAACACATGCAAGCATGAAATTTAATTTTTAGTAACTCTTTCCTGGGGCTTCTATAGAAAGCAACAGTGAAAGGAAAATGATAATCATGACAAGGCAATTACAGAGAGGTTTGGGGAAAACGAAAAACTTTGAAAACATGTAGTTTAAAATTGCTTTAATTAAAAAATAATGCAAGCTGCATTATTTTAGCTCAAAAGACCAAAGTCAACATCACAGAGACAACACTTTTAAACTTTGAAATAGTTGAGAATGATTGATGCACGTTTTTTCCCAGAAGTGATTTTTTTCCCCTAGTGATTCAGAATCTATAAATGTGATAAATATTGACTTACTGGGCTCCCAACAGATGGAATGAAACATGTAGTAAAACAAAAGCAATACACTTGTGCTTTAGGCATGAAATGAGTGAGAGATTAAGCAGAGGCTTCCCTGTATTATTAAGAGGAAACAAAGTGGATAATATTAATGTTTATGCACAACTGCATGCCATTTGCAGCAAATAAATATGGCAAACTCGAAAAAGAAGAAAAGAAATAAAAAGACCCAACCATTCTTTTTTTCCCAGGGCAATTATTCCCTTTCCTTTAATTTTCAAAAAAAATTGAAGGAAAATATTTTTTAATTACTGAAAAACAATAATTAAAAAGTTTCTATTCTTCTTAAGTTTTCTGACCACTCCTTTTGATTGCATGTTTTCAAGTATACACTGAGTGCACATTTATTTCAAAAGAAAATTATGATTTGGCTTGTCTAACAGTGCTAAGAAGGAATACTAATACAGTAAAATACTGACTTGAATTCCTCAATACTTACTTAAACACCTCCAAGACAGGATGGCATTTTTCCTGAAGGTAAAAGGTACAAAGCAATGAAAATTCAAATTGTAGAAGAACTATTTCATAACTATGACATGATATTGTCATACTAACACATAGGTGATTTTCCTCTATAAAAAAAAATCTTTGGAAAGAATTTTTAGCTGAAATATGGGCCAAAATGGCAAGTTTTCCTTGAAAGCACCAGATGAAATAATATTTTATATATACATATATATATGTATATATAAAATGTAAAAATCCAATTATCAATGTTTTGGTTTTGGTTGTTACCTTTTGTTGCAATGATATAATGCTCTCTAGGGCCAGTGTAAAGAAGCGAAGATCAAAGGACTAAATTCTTACATGTCAGGTTTTCCAAACCATCATCACTGCAACAAAATAATTTGTCAAATTGTCAAAATTTACAGGCATCCCAGACACAGGAAATTTTGACCGAGTTTGTGCCTTCACACAGTGCTAATCTCACTCCCGGAGCTGTAAACATGATGGCCGAAGTGACAGCCTGGCTACAAATCCGTCTGGCAGCTTCATTAGACATCTCTCGCCTGACTGATTAAACTGCATTTAAGACCCACTTTTATTTTTTCAAGCCTTTTGTTTAAATTAAAAGGTCGTGTTTTCAAGCAAATGATCCGCTGCTCCCTTCCATCCAGGACCATAATACAGTTACATTATTACTAGTGTTACCCAAAGGAGAGTGAGTCAGATGCCCTGCACACCAGCCAGGGGCTCCTCCCCTGGGGAAGCCGGGACACTGGGGAGGGGGACTGTTTATTTATTTGCAGAAGAACCTAGTGAGGAGGCCTGGCTGGGGAACATTGAAGTCGTCATCAAAGTCCTAATGGCCTCCTAATGGGAAAATTTGGGGTTCAATATTAAGGACATACCAGCAATTTCAACAGTCATCCTTTAAAATTGTAGCAGTAACTTTATCTTGAAGTGGATGCCTTTTCACAAATCTTGATATTTTATCGCTGTCCATGCTTAAAAAAACAACTAAAAAGTCAGCTTTCTAAGAACCCAGATCGCTGCATCAAGAAAATATAATGGAAACACATGCTACACTGTAAATAATATTTGCTAACTTTTGCTGTAATGTATCAGGAGGTTCATATTATGAATAAAACAGAGGGCAGCTCCACGCTCCTGAGCCCCTATTGCAGGCGTTCAAGCCAAACAAGGAAAAATGCAGGAAACTTCACTGATTCTTTCCTGTGGTTTTTCTGTTGGCGTGCGTGGCAAATACAGAAGAGGCGTCTGAGAAATAAACCATTCCTGAGCTGTTTTAACTTCATGGGCAATCACTAAAGACTGTTTCCCATACATTTCACAGCAGGCACAAGAGCAAGAATATGGGCCAGGCGCAGCGGCTCACACCTGTAATCCCAGCACTTTGGGAGGCCGAGGTGGGTGGATCACGAGGTCAAGAGTTCGAGACCAGCCTGGCCAACATGGTGAAACCCCCGTCTCTACTAAGAAGACAAAAATTAGCCGGTGTGGTGGCGCATGCCTGTAATCCCAGCTACTCGGGAGGCTGAGGCAGGAGAATTGCTTGAACCCTGATGGTGGAGGTTGCAGTGAGCCGAGATCACGCCGCTGCACTCCAGCCTGGGTGACAGAGCAAGACTCCGTCTCGGAAAAAAAGAAAAAAAAAAAAAAAAAAAAACAAGAATCTAAAAACTAAAGACTGTGGTTCCAGGGAAATCTGCCTAAATACAAGAGAGGGAGAAACTATTTGCTTGCAGCCTTGTTTGTGCCTTTGCCTCGCAGGATTTGTCCTGTTTATAGTGTTTGTCTTTACTTCGTAATGTATTTACCATGCCTCAGTGTGAGACCAATGCCTTTGTCATGTGTTGATAAAACAAGCGAAGTCAGGATGCATCGACACAGGTAGTGGGGTTGATCCTGGAAACTAAAGTCTTATTTCCTAGTGCTGATATTTCTCATTTGTTTGTTATAGAATTTTAAGCTTTTATCTGTTATTAAATTCTATGCAAAATTGATTTTTGGATTAGATTTCGACTCCTTTTTTTTTTTTTTTACATTTTCAATTGTAATTAAATCCTCCATAATCATCAAGGGTTGAGTAGAACTGGTGTTGGCAAACTCCTACTGAGCATCAGTAACTCAGTGTGAACAAGGTTAGTGAACCATATTAAAGGAATAGTATTGCCTTTTCATTTTCATTTCAATGAAATTCAACTTATAATAAATATATTTGCATACTGATACTGCAAATAAAATCCAAAAATTACAAACACACACACACACACAACAATAACAACAACACATAGATATTTTCACATACTTGGAATGTAAACAATTTCCAAATCTTCAAGAACATTGCTAGACTGTCTATACCAAAAAGCCCAAGTTCTTGAACTGCATTCATGTAAGCCTATTCGAGGGAGACTGCTCCCAAAGATGTGTAGGAAGTTTATACATGGGCACTGATGAGAAAAGAGAATCGACATTTTGAACTTTAGTAACTTTTCCAATGTTCGTTTCATTTCTTTAATTTGATGTTGAACAATAAGACAAGATAAAAAGCCTGCTAATAGAAAATGAAATTTGGTTCAAGTTATCAAGTTGTTAAATCTGAATAGTATAAATAAATTTAAATACACTATTTTAAAAAATGATTCTGGCACCTGAAATTTAAATTAATAATGAAAATATATTCTTTGAAAGATACAGAATTTCAAAATATAGTGATCTCATTGCAAATTTCATTAATTGAAAAATTAGCATTTCCCAGCAAGCTCTTAAAACAAAAAATCTCTGTAGAAGGTATTCTAACATAAAAGCTAACTTAGGATATCTTGAGATGTTACATGAGCATGTCCCTATTAGTTTTAAGCAGCACAAACTAAACCTTAAAATTGATTTCAAATTGCTTAAATAAAGAAATATGTAAGGTGTTCCTGTACCTAGTAAGTATTTATTATGTTGGTTGTTGTTATTGAGTTATTTGAGTAGTTTTTGATAACTGTCTGACCACTAATGATCAAAGTAATTGATATTCTGCAACTTCTATTCCTGATCCAATACTTCAATAAGCCAGTCATTACCTATCTAAAGCAAACGAATAAATAAATGAAAGCAAATAACTTTAATTTTTCAGATATCAAAAGCTTAATTAAAATTAAGTTAATGTCAACAGTTTTAGATGCAAAAATATTCCCCAAAATGAGTGTCAAATTGACGGGGAGAAGGGGAGATATTTTGCTAGCCTTTCCTATGTTTTTACTCTGAAAAAAAGAACCTATTTTTCCATTTGAAAATCTCTACCAAGTGGGTCAAATCCAAATAACTAACAATTTGTTCCATTCATTAATCATGTAAGCTCTAAAGATGTGCTTTTGAAAAAAGTATATTAATATTGATGGACACATTTGGCAAAGCAAGATCAGCTATATACAAAAGCCATTTTAAACAGCCTCTTTAATAAGGTGGGAGACGAAAAATACCAGCGCACAAGAGTATGTGTTTAATTAGGAGGTATGCTGTATTTAGGAACATTCTAATGAATAATAAATGATGTTTTATTTCCTGTGTCTTAGACACAAAGCCAAATAATCAAGAATCAAAGCAACTCCAAGTATTAGGTAACAATCAGTAAACTTGGGCAAGATTCTTTTTCCCTCTCAAGTTTAATTGGCTCATTGTTCCCAGGAACTATAAACCATGGGGTTGGTGGCAGTGCCGAAGTTTACTTCTATAAAGGAAGATTAACATATTCTGGAACTTTACACTAATCCTTGTTTTGAGTTAACTCAAGCAGATTGGATTAGTAATTCTTACCTACCACCCACTAGAAGGAACCCCAGCCTCTTTTCTTTGACAACCAGTGGTATTGTACACCTTCTGTGCATTATCTCCCACTGAAAACATTCTCCAGGAAGAAACTGTGTTAAAGGAGAAAGAAATTGTTTTACATGAGGGGGCAAGAACCAGGCTTCTCAAAGCTGAAGCAGGTTGTTTGTCTATTATCAGCTTGGTGCACATTTGGTTAATTCAGGCAGTGGTGGGTATTCTGAGAAGTTCATTAAACATTTCCTCATCAGTGAATTGGCTTTTCTCTTCTCCTCGTTTGGGGAGGGCTGCTGCCCAGAGGCAAGAGAAAGGCCCCCTCCCTTCAAGCCCTCCTAGAACCATTTCTGGCCCCTTTCTTTTCCTTGGATTCTCTCAACTCTCAGATATGAACCAGAAGTAAACTGAACAATTCTCTAGGGAAATGATTATTTAGCCCTGTTCTTATTAATACAATTACCTTATATTCCTATTGATGTGAAGTCGTTATAGAAAGAATACAAACAAACAAAAAAATCAAGTTCTGCTGAGATGCCTTTGGCCTGTAGGTTCAGATGCCCACAGGCCTATGTCTGTTGGCACGTGCCTGAAGAATTTTGATTTTGCATTTTTGAATAAATGGCTTAACATCCCTTTTTATTCCTATCTTTAACTTTCTAACAATCTTAAACTGTGACCACTATTCATGATCTACCTCCATTCTGTAAAGAACAAAACCATAGAAATCCACTGCTGTCCTCGTTTTCGTGGTAGCTTTTGCTACAGAGCAGCCAGCTGGCCCTTTTGTAATGCTAGGACATAGTCAATCACTGTTTTAATATTAAACATTATTAGAAGCAGGTAAAATATTTCATTTTTTGTTCTATGAGTGAAAAGTCTAAATATGAATTATTGTTTTACTTCAAATAACCAATACAATGTATTTGAAGCAGAATTGCCAAGAAGTTGATTTTAAAAATTAAAATGATGTTTAAAATTACTTTACCCCATTCCTTTACATGAATTCCAGCCAAGTGAAAACAACTGCCTACTAAATATTAAATAGGGAATAATGATCTATGATTTTGAGGAATTTGAAAGAGACAAAGAGAGAGATAATTACTTAGCATCCACTTGGAGCCAACAACTAGCCTAAGCAATTTATATACAATTTTGTGTAAAATAGACATTAGTTTTCCCATTACACAGATGCAGAATCTGAGAGGTTAGATAGCGTCCCCAGAACAATATGGTGAGCATGAGGATTTGAACCCAGGTTGATGGGACTCCAATACTCATATTGTTTTCGTACCAAATATCTTGTTTCACATAGTATCATTCTGAGAGCTATAAGTTCATAAGATAAGAACAATAATTAGCATACAAATGAACTTGACTAACATTCTGGCCACCCAGCAGATGACACTGGCCAAAGGAATGAGAGGAAGGAGAGGCAGGACTGAGAGGTGAGCTTTGAGCAAGACCCTCACCTAAAAGGGCAGGCCTAGGTAGGACTTGAAACAGCCTTAACAGCCAAGGTCACCTATGGTAATGAATACCTAGAAATGTTATAAAGAGATCTCCCAATGTGGACATGAGGGCTTCAAGAAGGAACATCACCTGCTTCTAAATTGTGCTTCCTCATCTTTTCCTTCCCCCAACCTTCCCAACACTGGTCAATCTCAGCCAGGAAACCAGCCCGGCCATCCTCCTGGCCTTTAAAGGAAAGTCATAAAGAAGTCAGAGCCCAAAGCCCAGACCCCCTCCACACTACTCTGTTTTACCTCTTACTACTGCCTCGATCCTGTTTTCACCGGCTCAGAAATCTTGATCCAATGACACCCTTTCCATCCCTCCAGGCCCTCTGCGGTCTTCTACCGTAATGATAAATTATATAGTTACCGTCGCTGTTGGGTGAATACACACTTACACACACACACATTACTGTCAGCCAAACTCTAGCCTTCCTTAAAGAAATGCCTTCCAAACAACCCTGAGCAGGACATAGACGTTTCTGTGCAAGGTAAAAGGAGTGAATAGATTCTAATCTTTCCTCAGGCATCATGCACAGTGAAAGGAGTGGGAGAAAGCAAGTGTTACCTTTATTTTTATTTTCTTTTTCATTACCTCCTATGTGTTAGCCAGGGATGACAGATAGGTTTCCACTGGGCAGTCATCCCCAGCAAGTGGCAAGGTCCGTGGAAGCCTCCTGTGGCAGAGGGTAAGCCTCTGCTCATCCTCAGTTGCACAGTGCCACAGCGACCTCCCCCCCGCCCCCCGCCCCACAGCGCGCCAGCAGTCTGCAGGAGGAAGGAGCACTGGCTTAGTTCTGCTGGCAAAGACAGGCTAGGTTTCAGAGTGTCCTTTCCATACTACGTTTCAAAACTTCAGCTTTGTTCAAAAAACTTTGTTATTTGTCTTAGTCCTTTCTTAGTCCAAGAAAGGACTAAGATGTTTCCCCAATATTTTTTTTTGGTCCCTGTTCATGGAGAGAATTATCTGACATTGCAACCAAACAAATTTTCTTTCTTTTTACTATCCTGTAAATGCTGAAGTCTATAGAATATTCCTTTAATATGCATCAGATTTCCCAATCTATTAGTCAAGATTTGTTGGGTGCTAGCAAAAGAGATCTAAGTCAAGCTAGTGTAAGCCTTAAAAGGTATTTGATCTGCTCTCTTAAGTGAAAAGTCCAAATTCTCTTTTAAGTAATTTCAGGCACAGCTAAATCCAGGAGCAAATGTCATTTAAATTCTGTCTCTCAGATTTACCTTCGACTATATGTGAGCCCCATTCATTCTGCTTTGCAAATGTCCTTCCTTAAAGGGCCTGGGGAAGATGGCTCGCAGAAGTTCCCAAACACACACACATACATGTTCACACACTAAATAGGGAAGAAATACTAGAATTGCCAAATGACATGCCATATTTCATTCATTCTAGAACTTCTTCCTTCTTTTCTTCCTATTTCTCCTTCTTTCTTTTCTTTTTTCCTTCCTTCCGTCCTTTCTTCTTTTCTTTAATTTTTTCAGCATTTAACATCTCTGCAATCAGAATATATCTTAAACTTGCTGTCACCAGATGGCAGTTGAGACACTACTCAAACATGTTCTCTACCCGAACACACTGTCTTTACCTGAACATGTTCCTCTGAACTTGCAGAATGGATGTCAGTGGCTTAGGAAAAAGCCCCAGAGACTGTAATACTCTTTTCAGAAATACTTCATCACTGATAATCTTGATGAGAATATTGGGTGGAAAAACATGTGTAACAACAACTGCAAGTCCAAAAATAATTCAGAATTGAACACTGCCTGTAAAGAAGTATTAGAAGTACCATTAGTTTTGCTTACATTTTATTTTTACTTATACACAAGGGTAAGATATTACAGAAATTGGTGTCACTACAAGTATAAAAGAGCACTTTCAGTAAATAAAAATAAAATTTCGTAATGATGCAGCTTAGCACAAATGAAGCAAGTGATGTCTACAAATCCATATCCATTTTCTGTTCACTAGAACAGAATTGTAGACAAGTCCCAATTCTGAGCTGACGGAAGTATTGTTTTATGTCATTACAACACTATTTATGATCTTCATTTTATTTTATCTACACATGAAATTGTGGGTAAGGAGATAACAGAGTTTCCTAAGGATGGTATAGCAGAAAACATGCAGACCTAAGAGAAAGAACCGAAGATTCTTGAGTTCCAAGCCTAACTCTAGCTGGAAATCATAGGGAATTCACTTAACCTATCTGGGCTTTACCTAACCTTATCTGTAACAGAAATTGAATAATCACTAAGATCTCATCTGGTTATAATATTTTTAAAACTAACAATATAATATACTTACTATAAAAACCTAGTGTTCTTCTAGAACTCCATGAATTATTTTAGAATGCGTTAAGTATAACTGTATCACGCACGAAAGTGTAATAATTCATGTTATCCCAAAACCTTAAAAGAAACATGTGTTAAAGCTAGCAACACCCATGGTTTTTCCTAAATACATCAAAATAGCACAAAATATCAGGCAAAACATTATTCAACATTTCTTTTTTATCTGTCCATGCTAAACACACTGAAATATCCAGTGTGTTAATGAGTTTAACATTATTGGGCCACGTCAGGAAACGCTGACTCCTGACTCTAGGTTATTTGTTCAGTAGGTTGATTTTTGTCTGAACAGAAAAGAGTCAATCAATTTCTTAATTTCTTCCCAAAGAAGCAAGAGAAGGAAGTGGTTACCCAGGAAGCAGACCAGACCAAAGGTGTCCCACAGCTAAAAATTGGAGTTCAAAGGAAAAGCAGCTTGATGTTCAAAATTACGCAAAAATAGAAGCTGAAGTTTCTGTTAGAGCACAATGCAGACTAAGTATTCAGCCTATAAAAGTCTCCCAACGCAAGAAACAAAAGAAGAAAATACGCGATAAACAGCAATAACAGCAGCTCTAACGAGCCTGGGTGTCACCTCCTGTATGGAATATCAAGGCAATCATTCTTAATTTCGTTCTAGTTTTCTCTTACTCATTTCTTCTCATCACATCTGCAGAGAAACCCCATGCTGTTTGTACCTCTGATTTCTGCATAACATAAATAGTAAGAAGCAGAAAAGGGAAGAAAACCCAAAAACCTTCACTAAGCTCCGGGAGTCCAGTATTTGCTAAATGTGTAACAGAGCCTCCTTAGCAGTTTCTTTTGGTGAGGAAATGGACACAGTTAAAAAGTTGTCCAGGGCTGCAAAAGGAGTAAGTACCTAGAACAAGAATAAGTCTCAGATTCCTGAGCCATTGATTAAATGCAAAATTGAGCTTTCATTTCAACAATGACTGCATCAGGACTTTCACTAGCACAAGATAATTTTGGTATAAACATAAGAAAAGTTTTTCTAATATGAATATGTAAGATGGTAGAGTGTGCTACAGAGGGAGAAAAAGCAACCTCTGCCTTTTCAGAAGTATCAGCTAATATATTCATTCCATCGAACCACTGCTGATGTGGTACCCTTTTAATACTTTTAGACATGGAAGTACTTTATTCCCACTCATCTCCCTGACTGCTTCTTTCTAGTTTCCTTCAATAACTCTTACTTCCTCTTACTGTTCTGACATTCCCCTGTGTCCCAAAGTACTTTGTCTATGTTACTTCCAAACTGTTCCCCAAACTAAACATAACAATCCAAGAGTGGTCTGACCAAGAAAAAAGAGAATAGTTCCAGTTGGGTCCCTTTTTATCTGCACTAAAGTATTAATGCAACCAGTACTTCCTTTGTTGTTCATTTTATTGCTAACCTTTACTTCATTTTGATGTCAATACGAATACCTGAAACACTCACATGCTATTATGTCACAATTTCCCCAGCCTATACTTGATGTTATTTTTTGGACCCAAGTACAGGACTTTACATTTTTCTTATTAAATTCCTTCTTGTTAGATTTGGCCCATTTAGATATTCTAAAATTCTGATTCTGCTATCCAGCAGATAGCTTTTCCAATGAGCTGCAGGCCATTTGCAAATGTGATTAGCATCTCAGCTACATCATCATCCAAGTTATTGATAAAAATGGTAAGAGCAGACAAGAGAGCCTGGCAACACTGGAGTCTAAACCTTCCTCCAGGGTGACATTCATGTTAGTGACTGTGTCAGTCGAGGTCCAACCAGGAAAACAGAAACCACCCTGAGCATTTAAAACAGAGACAATTTAATACAGGGGAGCTGTTTCACAGAAAATGGAAGACCTGAGAAGCCAAACAGGGAATGATAAGGCAACCCAGAAAGCAGCAAGAGCGGGAAGCCACTGTCACTCATAGGCTGGCATAACCAAGTGAGCAATGTTAGATGAACCCATCAGCAAAAGGTTAGAGCCAAGCAGGAGATGCAGCCATGCTAGCCTTCCCCCTGTTCGGCTTTGTTTGATCAGTTACTAATGGATTGTTTAATCAGTTACTAATGGATTGTTCTTGAATCCAAGATGATTTCTCCATCTTGTTTGTAAGAAAATAAGGGAAGAATTTCTTAGGTGTCTTGGTGAAGTCCAATTCTGTAATATTGGCCCTATTTAACTTAATCTAGCACACTGATAGTCCCACTAAATGAAGAGATAAGACTACTCTATAATAACTCAGTTTTAGTGATTCTTTGCTTTCTCATTTAAATCTACACAAATTATTATTCTATATGCAGGTTAGCAAACTATAGCCTATAGGCCGAATCTAGCTCATCATTGATAAAGTTCATTGAACACAGACATATTCATTTCTACATTGTCTATGGCTGCTTTCACACTGTAAAGGCAGAGTTGAATCATTGTGACAGAGACCATATGGCCTACAAGGCCCAAAATATCTACTATCTGATCCTTTACAGAAAAAGCCAACCCTTGGTATATACTTCGCAGACTCCATCTGCTTCTATCTTTTAAACAGCAGACTATTTCCCATCTCTACTCTTTTTGCTCCTCTCTTGTTTTCTATTCTACCTCTATCATGGTCAATCATGGTTGTTATGGACTGAATATTTGTGTCCCTCCAAAATTCATATGTTAAAATCCTAACCCCCAATGTAATGGTATTGGGAGCTGAGGCTTTTGAGGTGTGATTAGGTTATGAAGGCAGAGCCCTCATAAATGAGATTAGTGCCTTTATAAGAGGGGACATGAGAGAGTTTGCTTCCTCTCTGTCTCCCTCCCCTCTGTGAGGCTACAAGAAGATGAATATTTGCAATCAGAAAAGAGGCTTTTACCAAGAACCTCATCATGCTGACACTCTGATCTTGGACTTTAAGCCTCTACAACTGTGAGAAAAAGAGATGGTGTTGTTTAAGCCATTCAGTTTATGATAATTTGTTATAGCTGCCCAAACTGACTAAGGCAGTGGTTGATTAATATTGTTTGCTCTTTTTCCCTGGGAGACCTGAAAATGTTCCCACAATGGCCTGCAAAGGCCTACACAAACAGGTCCCTCATTACTTCTCTAACCTCATTACCAACCCCTTACACTTCATCACTCCTGTTAGATTCCAGCTTGTTTGGGTTGGTCCATTGAGACGTTTGTAGGTTCTGATTCTCTTTCCTGCTAACTCCTAGGACATAGCAGGCGCAACCCACTGCAGGGTCTTTGCTCTTAGTGTTTTCTTTGCCTGGCGAGCTCTTGTCCCAGATATCTACATTAATGGCTCCCATACTCCTTTGCTGAAGTGGCACTTCTCAGTGAGCTTTTCCCTGACTTTCCTATTCAAAATTGCCATCACCATCGTTTTCCCTGTACCATTCACTCAAAACCTTCTCTGCTTTACTCTTCTCCAAAGCACTTGTCACCTTCTGACACAATTATTTGCTTATTTTCTGCTCTTTCTCCAAATCCCACTAGAATGTAAACTCCAGGGGGACAGGGTTTTCGTCTTGTTCG
Organism: Pan troglodytes; assembly: GCF_028858775.2. Classification (NCBI taxonomy): domain Eukaryota; kingdom Metazoa; phylum Chordata; class Mammalia; order Primates; family Hominidae; genus Pan; species Pan troglodytes. The sequence continues at coordinate 55,054,585 of NC_072413.2, forward strand.
TTAATGAATGTATCTCCAGCACGTAGAACAATGTGAGGCAAATAATAGGCATGCAATATATATACATATATATATATATTTTTTTTTAATGAATGAAGGTCAAGACACTAACTCATTTAGAACAACTGGCTACTCTCTTGTCATCTCTTCACTCATCTCAGGTTTGCTTGACTGTCATCTTCTGCAAGCAGGGAGAGCAGGTAAAGAATTATGCCTGCAATTGGATCAGCAAAGAGAGAACTTCCATATGGCAAGAAAAAGAGTGAATCATTAAGGTTCTATTGGAATTTGCATACAAGTAAATCACCAAGGAGTCTTTAGTCAACCTTTTCAAAACTGACATTAAAGCACTTTGAAAGATCCATGTCTGGAGACTCTAGGTAACAACTCTATTTTTCAATTGCCATTCTACTTGTCCGTCCCCTGCCCCAACCCATGGCTCTCCATTAATAAAGTTGCTATAACTTAACCCTACGTTAGTATAACCAGCATATCTGAGGAGCTCTGAAAATTTTGTTATAGTCCATTGCACCACAGAAAGCCTTTCCAGCACCTAAGGAAGAAATGATGTTTATTCACATCTATTCCTCTCTCTTCTCAATTCATGAAGAGGTCTTGGCACGACAAGAATCATAAAACCCCAAACTCTTCACATGCAGTAAGTCTTGTCAGGGGTCTGATGAAATGTGACTGGTCTAAATAAATTTGATTGGGCAAACTATTTTTATTTCACTGTCAGCCAATATCAGAGGCTTCAGGGCTGTTTTATTGATGAAGTTGACTTTCTAACATTTTGAAATCTGCATAACTACTCAATGTTGCATTTTTTTTTCAGTGTGAAGTTTTTTCCTGGACATCTTGAATCTAAACCTTTAGCACGATTGAGATTTTTGCACATCCTTAAAGTTAGCATTTTATTTGTTTATTTGTCTTAAATAAGCCTTTACTTTTAGAATATCACTTCTTTATTCTGACACTTGCCTGTCCTTACTGTTGTTAAGTTTGTAGATCTTTCTCATTTTTGAATTTTAAAATTATATCTCTTTTTATATTACTATATTGAAACATTTTACAAGTATTCAGATAGTTAAAACATTAAGATCTGTAAGATAATGTCATTGTTATTCTAAAATTAAACATGAAAGTATTCTGCCAAAGAGCCTTTGTTCTGAGTCTCTGGGAAGATGAGAAGCTCACAAAAGTGAACTATTAAATGATCTAAGCTATTTCCAATCATTCTTTAGTTACGAACCCACTGCTGATTATTTTTAAATATTTTTATAGTTCATAAAAAATAATTAAATGTAAGGTTTCATTGTACTTCTAGTGCTAACCTAAAACTGTTTCAAATGACCTTTATTTTATTATTTCACAACGGCCTTTTGTTCTGGGTTTTTCCATCTGTTTGCTAAGCATTTTTCAATGGAAGTCTCAATTAGAAGAAAAAAGGGAGGGGGGGACAATTATTTAATTCAAAAATTAATTCGGAGATCAGGCAACTGACTTAGGCTCATGCCAGCAACTTAAGGCTTTTCAGCTTTGGCCACATGATCCAAAGGAACTGAGCAACAACTGTCTAGCTGCTTTAATCCTCCTTAATTTGAGTGCAAAGAAACTCACATGTGTTTCTAAGAACATTGTTGGAGTACAAGAAGTCCATTTCTGGGGGACTCCATCTAATGCCCTTGTTTTGCTGATCTCACTGTATTCTAAATTAATTTTTAAACCACACATAAGCAGAGAGTGAGGTGGGGTTGGGAGTGGGGAGTCGCTAAAAGCAAGGCTGTGTCCCATGTTGTTAAAACAACTACTGAAGGAGCCTTCAAAGACTTTCTTCATACCATGACATGAGTTTTCTTTATGTTGCGATAAAGCTGGGCCCAGTCATGAGAAAGACAAAAGTACGTACTGCTCCCCCTAACTTATCTCCGAGAAGCTGGTGAAAGGCGCCGGAGAACACGGCCTGGCAGGCTGCTTCTCTTCCTTTGTGTGGAACCCTCTGGGTTCACTGGCATTTAGGGGAACTTAATTAAAATCCATGGATAATTTTCCAGGAAGTAGATTAAACTTTAATGGTGAATGCGTTCTGTTAAGAGACTTTAATTCTCTCTGACTTGTTTAACTTGGGAGGGGAAAAGCCTAAAGATTGAAAACTGGTGTGTTTTCTATGCATTTTAAGTCTGCAGAGATGATGGGCAACTGAATTCTCAAAACTTTTTATCTGGGGTTTCCTCATCAAAATGGAAAGTCAGAAAACCAGATGGGGCTGGACCTTGCTGGACAAAATTGCGGAGCAGGTGTTTCTGTCTCCAGTGCCCCCTGTTTCTGCTTTCTTCAGCCTTCTTCCCCCTTGGTTCCCATCTCCAGCTCTTGAAAGAACCTCCCTCCCTGTGCAAAAATCCTCCCTCCTCCTTCATCCACACACAGCCAAACTTACTCTCAAGAAAGAGTTGGATCAAACCATTCAAACCAAGGAGTAAACAATAATTAATGTATACTGTCTCTTGCTTTCTGCCAGTCACCAGTCTAAGCACTATACATGGATTGTCATTTGATTCTCACAGGAAACTTGTAAGGTAGGCATTATTCTTATGCATATTTTAAGGACCAGGATTGAGATTTGCCAGAATTCACACAAGGATTCCAACCCAGGAAGTCTCATCAAAAACTTGTTCTCTTCATCATACAACTCTATAATTATGCCTTAGTGTATGGATAGTAGATGGCTGTTAGCACTTAATGGTTTGCTTCTCCCAGAGTGGTTGCATTTGACTAGGGAACACAGCCTTAAACAAAAGCGCAAAGCTGTAATTGTGTATGTTTCTAATCTGTGGAGCCTAACTGAGGCCCCCAAAACCCAGTCCTGGAAGCAGTTGCCATTGGCCTTCATGTACACTAATGAGTCAATGTACATGAAGATGTACATTTGGAGATGGAATTAAATAATATTCATAAACCTATAACACAGAGTTGGTAAGAGTTAAGATATTCAGGGAATCCCAGTCCTCTTGGTTATATGAATCTTCAGTCATGTAATCCAACTTCTTACCCAAGCAGGATGTTTCTTTCCGAATCCTTGAAAGATAGTCTTTAAGCCTCTTACTTCCAATGCCAGAGAGCTCATTGTACGCCTCAGCTGACTGATCTTCACTAATTGTTAAAATGTTCTTATTCGTACTGAATGCAAACCTGCCTTCCCTGTAAGTCTCATCTGCATGAAGGGTAAGACAAACAGGAGAGCTGCTTGCCTCCGCGGTCCTCAGACCTTCCCAAATAAAATGATACCCTCAAGGGCACTATCATGAATGAGAGGGAACACAAGTTGACTCAGGATTAAAAACCCCAAGAGGCCAGCCCCACCAGCAGCAGCTCTGAGGATGAAATTTTTACCAAATTTTACCATTTTCCACAGCAATTACTTAGTTAGGGAGCCTAATTCTGGGGGCTAGTCGTTTAATCTCCCCCAAACCACCTGACATCCAGTCTCCCTTCCATTCCTCAATCCACAGCCTAAATCATTTGACCTTGACAGCTTCTCCCCCTGTTATCTACCCCTCCCCGATCCTGGCTTCCAACAATGACTCAAAAAAACAGAGCAAAGTGGGATTCATGTGTTGAGCGCTGTGGTGTGTATATTTTGATAATGGTGACCTGATTTCACAGGCCCAAATGATTTGAGGCTTTCAATATGTGATTATTTTCAAAACTCATGGCTGTATTAAAAAAAAAAATAGTTAGCCACTCTGATGAAAACAAACAGCAAATCAATAAGCAACTGCCTTTAACAAGCAGATTGTGAGGTCAGGAGTTCGAGACCAGCCTAGCCAATATGGTGAAACCCTGTCTGTACTAAAAATACAAAAATGTGCCTAACGTAAAACTTAGCCGGGCATGGTGGCACACACCCCTCGTCCCAGCTACTCAGGAGGCTGAGGCAGAAGAATAGGTTGAACCTGGGAGACGGAGGTTGCAGTGAGCCAAGATCATGCCACTGCACTCCAGCCTGGGCAACAGAGTGAGAATCTGTCCCAAAAAAAAGAAAAAAGAGAAAGAAACTGTCTTTAAGATATGGATAAGGAAAAGGAACATTCTATGAATGAGCTATCTGCCCAAAAAAGCAAGTTTAGTGTGCTTCAAGTTTGATAAGCTGATTTCTGGAAACTAGGTAGGTTTATTAAGGGAGGAAGGTTTTGTTCCTCCTGAAACTGTTATTATGAAAGGCTGAGAGGACAAGAGGGACTCACCACTTGGCCTCCAAACTCAGACCCAGGGTTTTACCTAGTCCAAGAGGTAGCCCTGGCACTGGGCCAGGTATTCAGCCTTATGTACAAACTCAGCTGATGAAGAAGTGCCACTCAAGTAATTAAAACAGGATAGGAGAAGAGACAGGAAGGGCTGGATTCTCTCCAGTGTTGATGACAGCCAAGTTCTGGGCCGTTGCCTAAAATGGCTATCCCAAGGAAAAAATCAGTAAAAAGTTCCAACATTTTGTGATTATATTTTGGGTATGCTGAGGAGAGATTAAATCAGAAGGTTTCATACTTTTTTTTTATTATTATTTCAATTTTGATTCTTGATATTTTACCCATTTTTTAAATGATTGGATAGCAGAAGTAATCAGCACATAGACCTTAAGTTATCCAAGCTAAAGGTCATAGTGTGTTAGAAAAAGCAATGACTAGGAGTTAGAAGGCAGTTTTCAAGTCTCAACTTCAACACAATTAGCTGTGATCTTGAGTAAGTCACTTAAGCCTATGAACTTCTATGAGAGAAGGACTTCAAGACCTCTTACATGTCTTCTAATTTAGTTTTGCCATGCCACGTAACAGCTTGCACCAAAAGATTTATCTATCTAGGCCAGGCGCGGTGACTCACGCCTGTAATCCCAGCATTTTGGGAGGCCGAGGCAGGCGGATCACCTGAGCTCAGGAGTTTGAGACCAACCTGAGCAACATGGTAAAACCCCGTCTCTACTAAAAATACAAAAATAGCTGGGCGTTGTGGTGCGCACCTATAATCCCGGCTACTCAGGAGGCTGAGGCAGGAGAATCGCTTGAACCTGTGAGCCAGAGGTTGCAGCAAGCCAAGATTGCGCCACTGCACTCCAAGCCTGGGGGACAGAGCAAGACTCTGTTAAAAAAAAAAAAAAAAGTGTTTTATCTATTTATATATCCATACCTATATCTATTTGACTCTCTGTAAAGTGGTACAGTGTAGTCTCAGTTTCACTGTGTTTCCAGGCACAGCCAGCAAAGGACTTTAAAACTAAAGTGTCAGTGTTGGAGAGAAGGCAGAAATGTATGAATGACCTACTGAATGGTAGGTCTTAAAATAACTGAAGAGGCTGGAAGAGGGACTTAAATTGTATGTTGGGGAAAGCTGAAATCGAGTAGGGGCTATGTTTAATTAAGGCAGCACCCAGCACAATACATGGTGTCCAGTAGGTGCCCAATAAATGAAAACACTTATAAATTAAGACTTGCAGGTAATAGATAGAACATGCTCCAGTGCAGGGTTAAGTTGCAGGGGGAAACTTCTATAGTCCAAATCCTATCCAACGACTCTGGAAACACAGGGCAAGATAACCACAAAGGACGTTTTTATATTCATACTTTTGACCTAACTCATATAAGTCAGAAAAGTCAGGAAAAGCAAGAGTGAACACATACAAATAGTTCCAGACTTGCTTTATGGAGACCTCCCAAATAGAATAGTGTGGCTAGGATGAAAGGTAGTTCAGCAGCACAGGCCAGCCTGGAAGAGGAAGCAGTCAGTCTTGCTCTTTTCCTAGCACGTGTACGCTGGCCAGAGAGGGCAAACACTCAGTAGATGTCATGAGCAGGACCCAACCTGGAGACCGTGATAAAGCAGTCAAAGTTTTCCTTCTGCAGCCAAGTCTCCTCTTTCTGCCATTTCCCCCTGAATTAGACTTGTTGCTGGCAACCCTTTGATTCAGAGATCTGGCAGTGGGAGTTCTGGGGAGTAATCCTTTAGAGTTATTTTTAAAGATGTTCATTAAGACAATGCTACATTCAGCTGGTTATATTTAACTATATATTATGCTGTAGATTCACAGTTATCCCTCCACACACCCATAATGGTCAAAAATATAGTGAATACCAATGGTTTGGCTTCCAATTCTCTACACCTCTTATCCTGTAAAATGGGAGGACTTCCATAGCCCTTTTGGCATGGAATGTAGTTAATTCCATTTGTGAATAGAGACACCAAATCTGCTCCAAATTTTGGCTCAATTATCACCTGGGTTACAAGTTGCCTACCTCTATGCTTTTTCATTTGAGCAGTATTTTTCTATGCTGTAACCAAGCTTCTTAACCCAGTTATTAGCTATTGTGCAAGGTAACTGCAGGACAACAAAGAGTTAAGGTGTTATTATCCAAATGCATTCCAGCAACCCATGAACATCATGTCCTCCTGATTGCTGAGAAACAAAAGCAAAATTCCCCCAAATATTTGAATCTCCCAAATAAAAGAGCAAGATTGAGGAGGAAGACCAGACTGGAAAACAAAAGAGAGATGGAACCTCCAGGGGGAGGTGGCAGATGGTCCACCAGGTGGACTTTGACAGTCCACAGAACTGGCCAAACTGACTGGTGGACCAGGCAATTTTTAGCAATGATTGCAGTGTGAGCCAGAGTGCACCAGCCATATGGCACAGTGCCAGTCATCACTCCTAGTGACATTCCAACCAGATAAGCAATACATTCATTGCTGGAAGGGGGTTGAGGGGCACCGGGGAGAAAGTGAAGAAGAATAGGCAGGCAAGCGAGATGGAATAGAACATACCCACAACCCAAATCTAACAGGTTCCAACATGTCTGAACAGGTAACTAGTAAGGTGGCTTAACCTTTGTTGTCTGCACACCCGGGAACATTGCCCTCTGAGCAAGATTTTATTTACTCAAAGAAGTAATTAAATCTGGTGGCATAGTGCTAATCAGGATAGCATTCAGCACTCGGAGCTGGAAAATTCTTTCTCTCCCCTTTGTAAATGCCCAAACCCTGGGCATCTTATTATTCAAGTTTCTAATTAAAAAGAAACAGGAACAGTTCAATAACCTGGAGCAATCCATCATGCTCACAACCTAATAAAAGAATGCAGGGTCACAAAGACACTCTCCCCTCTACTGGGTACTGTAAGACTCCACAGCGAGAAAGCAAGGAGTTGCTTGGTTCTTTACCTCTCTGCTGACTTAACTGTCATATTGCATAGTTGCTGCTAAACTGCACGAAAGGTATTTGTAATCTCATGACGGTGACTGGAAAGGGTTGAAGGACACAAATTAAGTCTCAGAGCAGTACAGATGACTAAGAATGGAAGGTCAGTCAGTTGACTCTTCCCACAATTCCCTGAACAAGGCAATTATTCATGAAGGAAATTTCAAATTATTTTCATTAGACTTGTGTTTTACCAATCTAACCAAAGTGATTAATTAGGGATTAAAATATTTACTCTGCACATGCTGCCTTGGCTCAGCACTAGCATATTTAAGCATTGTGCTAAAAGGGTCAGCTGTTTCCAGTATTGTTTGGAATTCATTTCCTATTTTCCATGTAAAAGGGCACTGACATGCATGTCTATACCATACTTACGGTCTCTCCAGGCACCAAACTGGAGAAGCAGGAAGAGGCTCCAGAGTTCCCACCCTTTGGCCTCAAATTTCTTCCTTGTTAGAACCACTTTGTGTCAATGGTCATAGTTTTTCTGTGTCTATGTCTTTGGAACAGGATATTCAGAATGCCTGGGGGCAAACAACAACACCCCTGAGTAATGGCACATATAGGTCATGTTGTACAGTGAGATACACCATGGCACGCATGTGGGAGGGAGACTACAAGAATGGGGAGGGGGTTCTGAGATTTTAAAGGGGCTCTTAGTACTATAGGATTCCATAGAGCAAGTTATAAGAATGATTTTCAGTGTTGAGATAGTGGCAGCAAGATTGGTTATTCAAACAGGCCCATGACTCACTTGTTCCAGGGGTGCCCAACGGGACTGGAGCATTTATATGAGTTCAATTTACTGCCACTTCAATGAGACTCCAAATGGGACACCAGTACTGGAGTTATGCCTTGTTTACTCATAAGTTTCCAACCTTTTAAGAGATTGCTAAGACTCTGTATGGAAGGGGGTGGGAGAACTGCTTTCTTATACTGCTACTGGACACCTTCACTAAAGGGGTGAGACCCACAGGGGTCTGCACCTCTGAAGGTTTGCAAAGGGTAGTTAAAATAATGTGGATGATGCTTAGGAATTTTTCATTTTGCATCCTGCCAACAGTGCTAATCATATTTCTTCAGTTCTCTCCTAGCCTTCAGAGATAGAGAAAAAATTATATTTATAATTATATATGCATAGGAATAAGCCAATTAATTATTCCGGAAGCAGAGATGGTGAATACAAGATGGTAAATAAAACCATGAGCCTTGTAGGATATAGTTGAAGAGGAGAATAGTAAGTCCAAGACTTTGTCTGCAGGGACAAGCAGGGCTCAGGATGAGATGGGAGAAGCACTGCCGTGTATCAGGAAAACTACCAAGGTAGGGTGCACTGATGCCAAGGCTGAAAAATGTCCAATAGAGAAGGATGACTCCACAGTATCCCAGGCAGGAGAGAAGTCCTGGATAGGTCAGAAGAAGGTATTCATTGACAGAGAGATCAGGAGTTTCAGTGGAGCATTGAGGCCATGAGCCAGGTTGGCTGGAGCCCAAGGAGACAGCTGGTCTAAGAGGTGGATATGGCAGCAGGTACAGCGGCACAGCTCTGTAGTTTATCTAGGAATAATAATAATGACCATGAAAATAATGCATGGGGTGCTTTCCATGAGCCAGGTACTATGTAAGCAATATCTCACTTTCTTTAATCCTCACAACTATCCTATGTCCATTTTATACACAGTTATTAAGAGCCAGAACCAGAATTCAAACCAGATCTGCCATGGAGCAAAGCTTATGCTCTTAATGAGTACAAAACAGTCTTAAGAGGAGAGAAATGGAAGGGGGACAAAAGGGGTTGGTGGGATCACTGGTGGGGAGCATTGTGCTACTAGTGAAGCCTTAAGGGAAATAAATCCAGGGGCATCTTTCACTCCAGAGCAATAGCATGGTCTACAACAGGGGTCCCCAACCTCCTGATACCAGTCTGTGGCCTGTTAGGGACCAGGCCACATAGCAGGAGGTGAGTGGTGGGCGAGCGAGCGAAGCTTCATCTGTATTTACAGCCGCTCCCCATCGCTCACATTAGTGCCTGAGCTCTGCCTCCCGTCAGATCAGTGGTGGCATTAGGTTCTCATAGGAGCGCAAACCCTATTGTGAACTGCACATGTGAGGGAGCTGGCTTGCATGCTCTTTATGAGAATCTAATGCCTGATGATCTGTCACTGTCTCCCATCATCCCCAGATGGTACCATCTAGTTGCAGAAAAACAAGCTCAGGGCTTCCACTGATTCTCTATTATGGTGAGTTGTAAAATTATTTCATTATATATTACAATGTAATAATAATAGAAATAAGGTGCACAATAAATATAATATGCTTGAATCATCCTCAAATCATCCCTCCCTCCCCTGGTCCATGCAAAAATTGTCTTCCATGAAACCGGTCCCTGGTGTCCAAAAGATTGGGGACCTCTGGTTAGAGACTCTAGGGAACACACTTAGGTTGGGAACCAGCAGGTTTGGATTCTAATTTCCACTCAGGTCTTCAAAAGTCTTTTTACTTTAGGAAAGCCGCTCAACCTTTGTGCCTTAGATTTTTCATCCATTAAACAAAAGCAATACTGCTTACCTTATCCAATTTATGAGACTATAGTAAGGATGAAATACTGCAAATTAATTCATTAAAATGGTTCACAATATTTGGCAAATCATATGGGGCCAGCACTTTGCCAAACACTTCACGTGCATTCTTTCCTCTAGCATTCATGATAACCCTATGCCTAGGTACTACCATTGCCATGAGATAAAAGAGAGAAGAAGAAATATTTCATAAAGTTCAAAGAACCACAAGCATGTAAGTTTTTATGATTATGGTTTTATAGGAAGCAGTGGCATCCAGCTTGAAGAGGAGATGGTAAAAAAAAAAATCTCTGAACCTTCTAGAAAAAGAAAAAGATAGAGGCTGAGGTAAGCCGTGCATAGGTATGTAATTAGGAATCATGTAAAATAACTGAAGGCTCAGTTACAGGGGAAATTTTATAGAGAAGCAATGTTGGTTACCTGAAATTATGAATAACCGAATTTGGGATCATCTTGGCTCCATTTCTGAGAGAGAATGTATCAGACATAAAACAAATTGATCTTGGCTAACAGCTTTGAAACATTATCTGCCCCTAGAAGTTGGACATGTTTCAGGGTATTTTAAGTCTTAAGGGAAGTTATACTTTCCTTTACCTTCTATCTAACTTTTATAGCCATTGCAACCTCACCAAGATGAAAAAGATGCATAACAGGATTTGCATTCCTTACTGGAATATGACTGCTGCAAGCAAACAGTTCAGAACTTACTTGTTAGCAATATTATTCGAAGTCTCAATCGTTTTCCTCACAGGGCAAAATGCCCTGAGGTGAAAGAAGGCACCTGCCACTTTCTAATGTTATTTAATCTTTTTAGTCTGTCTGAGCTGTAAACTGTCAATCACAGTTAATGTTTAGTCACCTTGAATGCTGTTTAATCAGTAGAATGCTTTGTATATCTATAAATACCTGATGACACAGGAATTAAGTCTTCACAGTAATTACCCCTCTACATCATTGGACATCATTACTCACAGGCAAGGCCAAAACCATTTTTAATCTCTCATGGTTGTTCAGTAAGAAATGTTTCATTACTGCCACGTAACTGGAATGGTTATTTCACATGGAGAAAACAGGTAACTGAAGTCTGCACATTGGGCTGTTTATAATGTTTGAATGGCCCCATCTGTCTTTAAATGCTGCTGATGACAGGATAATTATGATGACTGAACTGATTGCCAAGTGTATGTAGCAAGAAACAAGAGCAGCTCCGGTTCAGGATTTGATGTGATTCAACTTATGAAGGCCATTGAAAGAGGACTTTTTTAATGTAAGGAAAAAAAAGATCGTAGGTCATGCAGCAGTATTTTAATTGTTTATGTCTTTGTGGCAATGAATATTCCTTCCATCTTTCCTTTCTATTTTTTTCTTCCTTTCTCACTCTGTTTTCTTTTATCCTTTTTGTACATTTTCCAGTTTATGTATACTGAGTACACACTATTTTTACAAAGAAAAATCAAATACATTTTTAAAAGCAATAAAATTATAACCATTGTTATTACATAAAATAAAGGCACACTCAGTTAACATATTGCTATGTTAAATCTGCCGACACTAGCTTCAAATGCCTGCTTGCTACAGTTCTTGGAATGCTGGTCAGAGGACCCCAATCTCCAAATGGCTCTGTCAGCAGGATTACTGGGATGGATGCGACTTTGAGGGCTGTGAAAATGCTGTTTGGTAATGGTGCAGAGTATTTTCTGTCACATTGCAAAGCCACCATTAGTCTTCCTTTCCTTTCCTTCTTCCCTCCCTCCCTCCCTCCCTCCCTCCCTCCCTCTCTCCCTCCCTCTCTCCCTCCCTCTCTTCCTCCCTCTCTTCCTCCCTCTCTCCCTCCCTCTCTTTCTCCTTCCTTCCCTTTCTCCTCCCTTCCTTCCTTTAATGTACCGTCTGCTTTTTTTTTTTTTAAACAAAAAACACAGGTCTTTATAATTTCCATCACAAAAGCCAGGTCTTTGCAGGCCAGGGGAGCGAGTTCTGCCTGCAAGGAGAAGGTGCCTATTTGCTTTGATAAGCAAGTTCTTTCTGCGGGACCACAATGATTGAGACCCCGCGCAGAACCCTTTGGAGATGTAGCACTCATTGTTGACTGGCTTGGACTTTTCCTTGCCTTCCCGTTCTTGGGGACTTAGGCCCACATCTTTTTCACATCCTTCAGCACCGTGTTGCAGTGCCTGTGGAAGACCCAGAAGCCCAGGCACTTCCTGGCAGTTAAAGAGCGCTAGAGTATTGTGCTTGACCCACTGTATGAGCATGGAGCATGGCCCGTGTTGAACTCCTCCTGCCCCTGTAGCGCCTCCAGAGCCATCTCTCTCTTTGGGGCTGGCTGAGGAGGCTGAGGTGGTGGCTGTGCTCTCAGGTCATGCCCTTCTCCTCCGTGTTGCTTCTCCTATGGGGCAGTGATATGCGTTCTGCTTTTTTAAGGAGAACTTTAAAACTTGGATTTTTCTGTCTGGCTTAAAAGGGGTGGAGAACACTCATTCACTTATTCATTCATTCATTTCACAAATATTTCTTGAGCACTCCTATGTATGCCAAGCCCTGCTCTGGGTGCTGAAATACAGCAGGGAAAACAAAAATCCCTGCCTGCACTAAGATGAAACATAGGGGAGATAAAAGAAACAAGACAATTTACCCAAACAAATCCTGTGTATGATGGTGATAACTGCTATGGAGAAAGAATGGAAAGAAAGGGAGACAAGTGAGTGCGTGCTGAGGGGTTGCAATTTAATTGGATGGTCAGGGAAACCTTGCTGATGAGGTAAGATTTGAGTCGAGGTGGTCAGGGACCCACGTCAGATGTCAGGGACCATTGGAGGGGGAGAAAATAGGAAGAAAAAAATGCCCTGCAAAATGTGAAAGGAGGAACAGCAGAGAGACTGGTGTGGCAGGGGCATTGAAATGGACAGTGGTAGAAAATGAGGTCAAAGAGCTAACTAACCATGGCTGCTTGGCATAGGGCTCCTGTGTTTTTTCAGAGTGGGAGGCAAAACTATAAAAGTTCTGAGGGGGCCGGGTGCGGTGGCTCACGCCTGCAATCCCAGCACTTTGGGAGGCCGAGGCAGGCGGATCACGAGGTCAGGAGATCGAGACCATCCTGGCTAACACGGTGAAACGCCATCTCTACTAAAAATACAAAAATTAGCCGGGTGTGGTGACGGGCGCCTGTAGTCCCAGCTACTCGTGAGGCTGAGGCAGGAGAATGGCGTGAACCCGGGACACGGAGCTTGCAGTGAGCCGAGACGGCACCACTGCACTCTATCCAGCCTGGGCAACAGAGGGAGACTCCGTCTCAAAAAAAAAAAAAAAAAAAGGTTCTGAGGGAGGAGTAACGTGATCTGATTTCACCGTAAGTCATTTTGGTGACTACGTTAAGGACAGACTGGAAAGCCAAGGACAGAAGCAGGGAGACCAGTAAAAGGCTATTGCAGTGTTCCAGGTGCAGATATTAGACCAGTGTGATCACTGTGGAGATGGTAAAAAGGGGACAGATATTGAATATAGTGGGAAGGCAGAGCCAATAGGATTTATCGGCAGATCAGATGTGGGGTTCGAAAATGGTTTTTAGCCTGAGCAACTGGAAGGGTGAGGCTGACAAAAAATATCGATAGTATTTAAAGCCATGAGACTGGGTGAAGTCATAAGGGAAAGAGCATAGAAAAAGAAGAGACTCAAGGACTGAGCCCTGGGCACCCAGCACTAAGGCGGCAGACAGCTAAAGAGTAGAAGAGTTTGGGAATACTTCCTGCTGTAACAAACAAAACCAAAAAGGAATAATGATTCAAATGCCATAGTTTATTTCCAACTCACATAAATTCAAAATGGGTGTTCCTGATTGGTAGGTGACTCTTCTTCCATTTTGTGATTCCTCCATCTTCAATCCGTGGTTTTCAAGGTCATCGTGAACATTTGCATTGTGTGAGGAGACAGGGAAATAGTATGGAAGAAGATTTTAGATTTTAGGGGCCGTATCTGGAAGTGGTACCTCTATGGCCTCCCTAAACTACAAGGGAGATTCAGAAATGCAGTCTAAATAAGTGTCCATAAAAAGGTAGAAAGCAGGCTTGGTAAATAGCTTTCCAGGCTCTGTCACAAGGAGGATCCAGCAAAGGGTACTAAGAAGACTGGCTAATGAGGTGTTGGAAAAGTCAGTAGAGTGTAAGGTCTAGAAAGCCAAGTGAAGAGAAGATTTCAAGGAGGATGGAATGGTTAAGTGTGTCCAATGCAGCTGAAACATCAAGTAAGATGAAGGCTGAGAAATGACCACTGGATTTTATTAATTAATGTGTTTGGTGACTTTGGCAAGGGCAGATTCAGTGAAGTGATGGGGCAGTGACTTGTTGGAATGAGTTCAAGAGAGAAATAAATAAAGGAAACTAGACAGAGTGAGCATGGATAACTCTTTCCAGAATCTATTGAATGGAGATCAACACAAAAGCTTGTCTGCTACCTTCCCTGTCATGGTGTGGCAGGAAATAAAATTCACCCCAAGTGGTTCAAATAAAGAAACCTTAAGAAAAGTATTACTTATAGAGGTATGGGGTGGTTTACAGGATTAACAACAGATGGTGAGGTACTCAGACACTTGCTACAGTGGAAAGCTGTTATCACCTCAAAACTGAAAGGTCAAAGAGAAGAAATAAGGTTACAAGAACACAATGAGAGATAAAACAGTAGAAAAGGGACACACAGTGGGAGTTGTGTTCATAGAGAGAGCCAAATGTAGCCTGATATACAGCATGGAAAGAAGGAGAGAGCCAGGAAGAACTACCCCGAACTATGACTCTCATCCTCTGAGCTCCAAAGATTAGCTAAGTCTAACCAGAAGTCCATGAGCAAGGGAGCTTGGGAGATATGATCCTCCCACGGCACAAAGCAAGGCAGAAAAGAGTGGAGAATGGATCAGTATGTGAGGAGGGGAAGAACAGAAAATAATTAGCTCAGAGGGATTGTTTGATTTGAATTTTACAAGTTAAAAGACATATCTTTTGCTTGATTGAGTGCTCCTGGGACAGTTACCATATCTTCACTGTCAACTATAACATGACATGAAGAAAATATGATTACCCCAAATAATACCAAACAGATTCTGTATAGCATACCATACTTCTGGACATTAGCACACTGGATTAGTCAGAGACAACATCAATAGAATATATAGATAAATAGATATATGAGAGGGCATTTATTAGGGGAGTTGGCTCACATGACTATAGCGGCTAAAAGTCCCTCAACAGGTCATCCACGAACTGGAGAACCAAGGAGGCCAATAGTGTGGCTCAGGCCAAGTCCAAAGGCCTCATATCTAGGGAAGCCAACGGTGTAACTCTCAGTCTGAGAGGCCAAAGGCTTGAGAACATGGGCGGCCTCTGGTGCAATTCTCTGGCACCAGAGAATTGGAGAATCTGGAGTTCTGATATCCAAGGTCAGGAGACAAAGGGTGTCCCAGCTCCAGGGGAGAGAGAGAGAATTTATCTTTCCCCATCCTTTTTGTTCCATCCAGGTCCTCAGCTGATTGGATGGTGGCACCCACATTAAGGGCAGGTCTTTCCCATTCAGTCCACCAATTCATACCCCAGTCTCCTCCAGAAACACCCTCATAGATACACACACAGAAATAATGCTATACCAGCACTCTTAGCCAATTTTCTGTTGCTATAACAGAATACCACAGACTGAGTAATTTATAAATAAAAGAAGTTTAGCTCTGGAGGCTGAGAAGTCCAAGAGCATGGCAGTGATGTCTGCTTGGCATTAGGTGAAAGCCTTCTTGCTGCAACAAAACATGGTGGAAGGGTGGAAGGGTGAAAGGGTAAGGAGGACAAACATGTGAAAGAACACACTTTTACAACAAAACAATAACTAACCCTCTCCCACAATAAAAGCATTGATCCATTCACAAGGGTGGTGCCACCTTGACCTAATCACTCCTTAAAAACCCAATCTCTTAGTGTAAATTAGCTCAACCATTGTGGAAAACAGTGTGATGATTCCTCAAAGACCTAAAGACAGAAATACCATTCAACACAGCAATCTCATCACTGGGTATATACCCAAAGGAATATAAATTGTTCTATTATAAAGACACGTACACATGCATGTCAATTGAAACACGACTCACAATAGCAAAGATCTGAAATCAACCTAAAAGCCTATCGATGACAGACTGGATAAAGAAGTGTGGTAAATATACCATGTAATACTATGCAGCCATAATAAAGAATGAGATCATATCATTTGCAGGGACATGGATGGAGCTGGAGGCCATTGTCCTTAGCAAACAAATGCAGGAACAGAAAACCAAATACTGCATGTTCTCACTTACAAGTGGGAGGCAAATGATGAGAACACAGGGACACATAGAGGGAAACAACAGAGACTGGGGCCTACTGGAGAGTGAAGGGTGGGAGGAGAGGGAGGATCAAGAAAAACAACTAATGGGTACAAGGCTTAATATCTGGGTGATTAAATAATCTGTACAACAAACCCCCATGACACAAGGTTACCTATATAACAAGGCTGCACATGTATCTCTAAACTTGAAATAAAAGTTAAAAAAAAGAACAAAACCCACCTCCCAATACTGTCACAGTGGCAATTAAATTTCCACATGCGTTTTGGCAGTGACACTCAAGCCATAGTACCAGCTACCTAGGTATCCCTTAATCCAGTCAAGTTGACATGTAAAATTAACCATCATATACATCATGCTTACTTAATGGGAAACAAATATTGGACTAGCCCTCCAAAAACTGATTGATAAGAGCAACTCTTCCACTACAAGGGTATATAAGTCCCACAATATCCTAAGGCAGCAAACTGTGGGCATAGCTACAATCAAGAGGGTTTACTTAGTATGCAAGACTATCTGTATTTCACTAAGAAAGAAGTAAATTTATACTGGCAATCCACATGCAAAACATGATTTTTGATATAAAGCCAGGTGATGATGTTACACAATTAAGTCACATGTGTGTACAGCACATATGCACCATTCACAGAAGAGAATTAAAGAGGGGTTCCAACGTATCCCAAATCAGCATAACCATTATATCCTCCACCCCTGCCCCCAGTTCCTTTTCTTCTGATGTTGTATAATACAAACACATCCAGGAATCATCTCTCTTTTGGGGAAGGGATGACAGCTTTACGCAATATTCATGTTTTCAATAATATCCCATGCAGAGCACACTGGAGGTTTCTTTTATAACTTTCCTAATCATCTTCCACCCAATACAATTAGCATTATCTAAATTAGTTATCAGTTTACCAAATTGTCTCCTCCTTTAAAAGAAAAGTCATATTGCAAAATTATAGGTATAGCCATAGACAGAACCAACATTGTATGCTTGCAGACATTTGAAGAGAGATAATGTTCTTAATCCTAATTAGAATTCTTTCCCTTTCCTATATGAACTTCTCAGAATCAGGGGTGACCTTATTTTCATTTGGAGAGAGGCACGGTAAAGCAACTGACTTTCATTTGTTTTGCAATACATCACCTTCTATACAAATGTGTTTATTTAAGCTCTAGGTCTTTTACTATCTTTATGCATTACTTCATCTCTGAAAAAGATTCATTTGAAATAGATTGCATTCTATTTCCCTTATTCTGCGATATGACCATTAGTACAGTTTAACCATTCATTGCTTAAGCCATGAGTTCAAGCTCAGCGTTATAGTGTTTGTATCAGAGGATCCCACAAAGACTAAAAAAATTGCTGGTTGTCCACAAAATTTTGTTCTCCCATTCTACAGTACTGGAGTTTAAACCAAGCACACAGGCGCCCAGCTAAAGACTATATTGTCAGCCTCCCTTGCATGCGGGTGTGGCTATGTGACTAAATTCAGGCCAATAAGAGGTGTGCAACTCCTGAGACCTCCAACTTTAAAGACAAGCCACTTGCCCCAGTATGCCTCTCCCATTCCTATAAGCTGGAACATGGGCGTAACCACAAGCCAGCTTTGATTGTGCAAACAAAGACCCTAAAGGATGGCAGAACAACGGTATGGGTTCCTGAATGACCTTATGGAATAGAAACTATCTTACCACTGGGGAGTGCTCTCTCCAGAACACTCTTTTTTAAGCTGCTGTATTTAAGACTTCTTTGCTCAAGCAGCTTAACTTTTACCCAATCAGTTGTTAGATGGGCTGAACTCTTCAAAGATGTCAGAAAAGATGAGATTAGATCAAAGTAGAACCAGTTTCAAGCTGGAATATAATTTTTTCTTAATTTTTCTGTTTGCATAAGCAAAACATAGACTTATCCAGAATATTTTCCTCCCTAACCTTGATGAGATCTAATTTACACTTTTTACTCTCAACCTTCCAACACCTTGTCTTTTTTCAAACAAACAAACATACAAACAAATGAGAAATTTGGATCTTGGTTGTTGTTTTTTTCAATTTTCCAGTGGGTGCATCTGGATATCCATCTGTTTCATTGCTACAGTGAAAGTAGTGTCTGTTGTTGTAATTATGAGTTGATTCAAAACAAAAAAAAAAGTCTTCTCCAAAGGAAGTTGAGTCCTGAAAACACTGTGATATATAAACATGCATGAGATTTGTTTGTATTTCTTCTAGAAAGTATTCTGCATCTTACGAATACTAGAAAGAGTTTACAACGTGACATTTTCGGTGATAACAAGACATTTTAAAATTAACAGAACAAACCAGAATGAATGTTTTCTCATGCCCAGAGTTTGTAGCAATGGATACAACTTTATTTTTCTAAATACTCAAACGATTTGCTATAAATAGGCTTTAAAATGTCTCTCTTTCAGATTTGGGGTCAGGAAAGTGCATAGGTACAAAAACACACAAAAATGGATCCTTGTAATAGAAATATACAAGACACACACAGAGGACTCGTATATGCTACTGATCTTTAGTGTCTCCATTCATGAGATCCAGCCTCAGGGTCTTGCAACTGGATATTTTAAAAAGCAGAAATTCCATCACTGTGGCAAGCAAATCTAGAATCTAACCCCAGACATGAGATCTTGCCTTTAAAGCTTACTATTTACCTTTTCTATGGCTCCCAGTTTCAAGGGTATAGCAGCTGAAAGAGTTGGGAGATACTGCTCCACATACATGGTCCAAGAAGTTCCTCAAAAGATGGCTTCATGACTTTGAATCTTTTCTTTCTTATTTGTATTTAGAAAATTTTTTAGAACACAACTCTGAAATGAATCAAAGTAAGTTTGTTGTATTGAACAAAGGTCACATTTTACAAATGAATTTTTTTTTTCTCAGATAAAGACTAAAGCTAGATTGAGGAAGAACCAACGTTAGTGTCAACATTCTTGCACAAACTTTCTCTGCATGTGTTTTTAGTTCTTTGCTAGATATGTCTCAAGTTAATAATAAGGCCTTGGGTCAGCAGCAGCGTCCAAATGTTTTCAATGATTGAAACATAACTGAAAATTTGCTTAGAGATTCAAATTGTTCTTTAGGCTTCTAGGTTTTGAGTGACTTGGCAAAAGTTTGCCAAAGGAAACACTTATACACTGTTGGTGGGAGTATAAATTGGTTCAACTATTGCAGAAAGCAGTAGCGATTCCTCACAGAGCTAAAAACAGAACTACCATTCGACCCAGCAATCCCATTACTGGGCATGTACCTAAAGGAATATAAATCATTCTACCACAAAAATATATGCACGTGTATGTTAATTGCAGCACTATTTACAATAGCAGAAACATGGAATCAACCTAAATGCCCATTAATGGCAGATTGGATAAATAAAATGCAGTACATATACACCATGGAATACTATGCAGCCATAAAAAAGAGTGAGATCATGTCCTTGGCAGGAACATGGATGGCGCTGGAGGCCATTATCCTTAGCAAACTAACGCAGGAACAAAAAACCAAATGCTGCCTGTTTTCACTTACAAGTGGGAGCTAAATGATGAGAACACATGGACACAAGGAGGGGAACAACAGACACTAGGGCCTGCTTGAGTATGGAGGGTGGGAAGAGGAAGAGGATTAGAAAAATAACTATTGGGTACTGGGCTTAGTACCTGGGTGATGAAATAATCTGTACAACAAACTCCTGTGACATGAGTTTACCTATATAACAAATCTGCACATGTACTCCTGAACCTAAAATAAAAGTTAAAAAATAAAAAAGTTTACCAGTGACCACTTGATTTTACAACAGGAAATTGTACTGACAGGAAATCTGAGGGCATAATAGTATAAATAGTAAAGTATTGAAAGAAATCAATAGTAATAAAAGTCCTAACTTTAACAGAATGAAGGGGGAAGTTTGCTAATCTTGCTGTTTTAAAAAAATCTCTTTAAGGATAATTTAGAAGGTAAAATGGAATGAACTGGCCTTTTTAGAAGAATAACATAGTATTGTGTTATCCTCACAGACACTCTTGCTTAATATGTCATCAAATAGAAGAGAAATTGTAAAACATTTATGAATGAGAAAACTTGTATATGAAATTGCCCTCTGTCTACACCATCTGGCTTTAAAAACCACAATATAGAAAGTTTTGTGAGGTGGCTGGCAAGGATCACAACTCCTCACCAGCAAGGGAACAAAACTGGACGGAGAATGAGTTTGATGAATTGACAGAAGTAGGCTTCAGAAGGTAGATAATAACAAACTCCTCCGAGCTAAAGGAGCATCTTCTAACCCAATGCAAGGAAGTTAAGATTCTTGATAAAAGGTTAGAGGAATTGCTAACTAGAATAACCAGTTTAGAGAAGAATATAAATGACCTGATGAAGCCGAAAAACACAGCACAAGAACTTCATGATACACAAGTATCAATAGCCAAATCGATCAAGTGGAAGAAAGGATATCAGAAATTGAAGATCAACTTAATGAAACAAAGCATGAAGACAAGATTAAAGAAAAATGAATGAAAAGGAATGAACAAAGCCTCCAAGAAATATGGGATTATGTGAAAAGACCAAACCTATGTTGGATTAGTATGCCTGAAAGTGACAGGGAGAAAGCAACCAAATTGGAAAACACGCTTCAGGATATTATCCAGGAGAAGTTCTCCAACCAAGCAAGACAAACCAACATTCAAATTCAGGAAATACAGAGAACAACACAAAGATACTCCTTGAGAAAAGTAATCCCAACACACGTAATCGTCAGATTCACCAAGGCTGAAATAAGGGAAAAAATATTAAGGGCAGCCAGAGAGAAAGGTCGGGTTACCCACAAAGGGAAGCCCATCAGACTAACAGTGGATCTCTCTGCAGAAACCCTAAAAGCCAGAAGAGAGTGGGGGCAAATATTCAACATTCTTAAAGAAAAGAATTTTCTTTTTTTTATTATTATTATACTTTAAGTTCTAGGGTACATGTGCACAACGTGCAGGTTTGTTACATATGTATACATGTGCCATGTTGGTGTGCTGCTCCCATTAACTCATCATTTACATCAGGTATATCTCCTAATGCTATCCCTCCCCCCTCCCCCCACCCCACAACAGGCCCTGGTGTGTGATGTTCCCCACCCTGCGTCCAAGTGTTCTCATTGTTCAATTCCCACCTATAAGTGAGAACATGCAGTGTTTGGTTTTCTGTCCTCGCAATAGTTTGCTCAGAATGATGGTTTGTTTCCAGTTTCATCCAAGTCCCTACAAAAGACATGAACTCATCATTTTTTATGGCTGCATAGTATTCCATGGTGTATAGGTGCCACAGTTTCTTAATCCAGTCTATCATTGATGGACATTTGGGTTGGTTCCAAGTCTCTGCTATTGTGAATAGTGCTGCAATAAACATACATGTGCATGTGTCTTTATAGCAGCATGATTTATAATTCTTTGGGTATATACCCAGTAATGGGATGGCTGGGTCAAATGGTATTTCTAGTTCTAGATCCTTGAAGAATTGCCACACTGTCTTCCACAATGGTTGAACTAGTTTACAGTCCCACCAACAGTGTAAAAGCATTCCTATTTCTCCAAATCCTCTCCAGCACCTGTTTTTTCCTGACTTTTTAATGATTGCCTTTCTAACTGGTGTAAGATGGTATCTCATTGTGCTTTTAATTTGCATTTCTCTGATGGCCAGTGATGATGAGCATTTTTTCAAGTGTCCTTTGGCTGCATAAATGTCTTCCTTTGAGAAGTGTCTGTTCATATTCTTTGCCCACTATTTGATGGGATTGTCTGATTTTTTCTTGTAAATATGTTTAAGTTCTTTGTAGATTCTGGATATTAGCCCTTTGTCATTTAAGTAGATTGCAAAAATTTTCTCCCATTCTGTAGGTTGCCTGTTCACTCTGATGGTAGTTTCTTTTGCTGTGCAGAAGCTCTTTAGTTTAATGAGATCCCATTTCTCAATTTTAGCTTTTGTTGCCATTGCTTTCGGTGTTTTAGACATGAAGTCCTTGCCCATGCCTATGTCCTGAATGGTATTGCCTAGGTTTTCTTCTAGGGTTTTTATGGTTTTAGGTCTGACATCTAAGTCTTTAATCCATCTTGAATTAATTTTTGTATAAGGTGTAAGGAAGGGATCTAGTTTCAGTTTTGTATATATGGCTAGCCAGTTTTCCCAGCACCATTTATTAAATAGGGAATCCTTTCCCCATTTCTTGTTTTTGTCAGGTTTGTCAAAGATCTGATGGTTGTAGATGTGTGGTATTATTTCTGAGGGCTCTGTTCTGTTCCATTGGTCTATATCTCTGTTTTGGAACCAGTACCATGCTGTTTTGGTTACTGTAGCCTTGTAGTATAGTTTGAAGTCAGGTAGCGTGATGCCTCCAGCTTTGTTCTTTTGCCTTAGGATTGTCTTGGCAATGCAGGCTCTTTTTTGGTTCCATATGAACTTTAAAGTAGTTTTTTCCAATTCTGTGAACAAAGTCATTGGTAGCTTGATGGGGATGGCATTGAATCTACAAATTACCTTGGGCAGTATGGCCATTTTCACAATATTGATTCTTCTTATCTATGATTATTGAATGTTCTTCCATTTGTCTGTGTCCTCTTTTATTTCGCTGAGCAGTGTTTTGTAGTTCTCCTTGAAGAGGTCCTTCACATCCCTTGTAAGTTGGATTCCTAGGTATTTTATTCTCTTTGAAGCAACTGTGAATGGGAGTTCACTCATGATTTGGCTCTCTCTTTGTCTGTTATTGGTATATAGGAATACTTGTGATTTTTGCACATTGATTTTGTATTCTGAGATTTTGCTGAAGTTGCTTATCAGCTTAAGAAGATTATGGGCTGAGACGATGGGGTTTTCTAAATATACAATCATGTCATCTGCAAACAGGGACAATTTGACTCCCTCTTTTCCTAATTGAATACCCTTTATTTCTTTCCGCTGCCTGATTGCCCTGCCAGAACTTCCAACGCTATGTTTAATAGGAGTGGTGAGAGAGGGCATCCCTGTCTTGTGCCAGTTTTCAAACAGAATGCTTCCAGTTTTTGCCCATTCAGTATGATATTGGCTGTGGGTTTGTCATAAATAGCTCTTATAATTTTGAGATACGTCTCATCAATACCTAATTTATTGAGAGTTTTTAGCATGAAGCATTGTTGAATTTTGTCAAAGGCCTTTTCTGCATCTATTGAGATAATCATGTGCTTTTTGTCTTTGGTTCTGTTTATATTATGGATTACGTTTATTGATTTGCATATGTTGAATGAGCCTTGCATCCCAGGGATGAAGCCCACTTGATCATGGTGGATAAGCTTTTTGATGTGCTGCTGGATTCGGATTGCCAGTGTTTTATTGAGGATTTTTGCATCGATGTTCATCAGGGATATTGGTCTAAAATTCTCTTTTTTTGTTGTGTCTCTGCCAGGCTTTGGTATCAGGATGATGCTGGCCTCATAAAATGAGTTAGCGGGGATTCCTTCTTTTTCTATTGATTGGAATAGTTTCAGAAGGAATGGTACCAGCTCCTCCTTGTACCTCTGGTAGAATTCGGCTGTGAATCTGTCTGGTCCTGGACTTTTTTTGGTTGGTAGGCTCTTAATTATTGCCTCAATTTCAGAGCCTGCTATTGGTCTATTCAGGGATTCAACTTCTTCCTGGTTTAGTCTTGGGAGTGTGTATGTGTCCAGGAATTTATCCATTTCTTCTAGATTTTCTAGTTTATTTGCGTAGAGGTGTTTATAGTATTCTCTGATGGTAGTTTGTATCTCTGTGGGATCAGTGGTGATAACCCCTTTATCATTTTTTGTTGCATCTATTTGATTCTTCTCTCTTTTCTTCTTTATTAGTCTTGCTAGCAGTCTATCTATTTTGTTGATCTTTTCAAAAAAGCAGCTCCTGGATTCATTGATTTTTTGGAAGGGTTTTTTGTGTCTCTATCGCCTTCAGTTCTGCTCTGATCTTAGTTATTTCTTGACTTCTGCTAGCTTTTGAATGTGTTAGCTCTTGCTTCTCTAGTTCTTTTAATTGTGATGTTAGGGTGTCAATTTTGGATCTTTCCTGCTTTCTCTTGTGGGCATTTAGTGCTATAAATTTCCCTCTACACACTGCTTTAAATGTCTCCCAGAAATTCTGGTATGTTGTGTCTTTGTTCTCGTTGGTTTCAAACAACATCTTTATTTCTGCCTTCATTTCATTATGTACCCAGTAGTCATTCAGGAGCAGGTTGTTCAGTTTCCATGTAGTTGAACAGTTTTGAGTGAGTTTCTGAATCCTGAGTTCTAGTTTGATTGCACTGTGGTCTGACAGACAGTTTGTTATAATTTCTGTTCTTTTACATTTGCTGAGGAGTGCTTTACTTCCAACTATGTGGTCAATTTTGCAATAAGTGTGATGTGGTGCTGAAAAGAATGTATATTCTGTTGATTTGGGGTGGAGAGTTCTGTAGATGTCTGTTATGTCTGCCTGGTGCAGAGCTGAGTTCAATTCCTGGATATCCTTGTTAACTTTCTGTCTCGTTGATCTGTCTAATGTTGACAGTGGGGTGTTAAAGTCTCCCATTATTATTGTGTGGGAGTCTAAGTCTCTTTGTAGGTCTCTAAGGACTTGCTTTATGAATCTGGGTGCTCTTGTATTGGGTGCATATACATTTAGGATAGTTAGCTCTTCTTGTTGAATTGACCCCTTTACCATTATGTAATGGTCTTCTTTGTCTCTTCTGATCTTTGTTGGTTTAAAGTCTGTTTCATCAGAAACTAGGATTGCAACCCCTGCCTTTTTTTGTTTTCAATTTGCTTGGTAGATCTTCCTCCATCCCTTTATTTTAAGCCGATGTGTGTCTCTGCATGTGAGATGGGTCTCCTGAATACAGCACTCTGATGGGTTTTGACTCTATCCAATTTGCCAGTCTGTGTCTTTTAATTGGAGCATTTAGCCCATTTACTTTTACGATTAATATTGTTATGTTTGAATTTGATCCTGTCATTATGATGTTAGTTGGTTATTTTGCTCGTTAGTTGATGCAGTTTCTTCCTAGCATCGAATGGTCTTTACAATTTGGCATGTTTTTTCAGTGGCTGGTACTGGCTGTTCCTTTCTGTGTTTAGTGCTTCCTTCAGGAGCTATTGTAAGGTAGGCCTGGTTGTGACAAAATCTCTCAGCATTTGCTTGTCTGTAAAGGATTTTATTTCTCCTTCACTTATGAAGCTTAGTTTGGCTGGATATGACATTCTGGGTTGAAAATTCTTTTCTTTAAGAATGTTGAGTACTGGCCCTCACTCTCTTCTGGCTTGTAGAATTTCTTCCAAGAGATCCGCTGTTAGTCTGATGGGCTTCCCTTTGTGGGTAACCCGACCTTTCTCTCTGGCTCCCCTTAACATTTTTTCCTTCATTTCAACTTTGGTGAATCTGACAATTATGTGTCTTGGAGTTGCTCTTCTCGAGGAGTATCTTTGTGGCATTCTCTGTATTTCCTGAATTTGAATGTTGGCCTGCCTTGCTAGGTTGGGGAAGTTCTCCTGGATAATATCCTGCAGAGTGTTTTCCAACTTGGTTCCATTCTCCCCGTCACTTTCAGGTACACCAATCAGACGTAGATTTGGTCTTTTCACATAGTCCCATATTTCTTGGAGGCTTTGTTCATTTCTTTTTACTCTTTTTTTCTCTAAACTTCTCACTTCATTTCATTCATTTGATCTTCAGTCACTGATACCCTTTCTTCCAGTTGATCGAATCGGCTACTGGAGCTTGTGCATGCATCATGTAGTTCTCGTGCCATGGTTTTCAGCTCCTTCAGGTCACTTAAGGTCTTCTCTATGCTGTTTATTCTAGGTAGCCATTGATCTAAACTTTTTTTCAAGGTTTTTAGCTTCTTTGCGATGGGTTCGAACATCCTCTTTAGCTTGGAGAAGTTTGTTATTACCGATCTTCTGAAGCTTTCTTCTCTCAACTTGTCAAAGTCATTCTCCATCCAGCTTTGTTCCATTGCTGGTGAGGAGCTGCATTCTTTTGGAGGAGAAGAGGCGCTCTGATTTTTAGAATTTTCAGCTTTTTTACTCTGGTTTCTCCCCATCTTTGTTGTTTTATCTACCTTTGGTCTTCATTGATGGTGATGTACAGATGGGGTTTTGGTGTGGATGTCCTTTCTGTTTGTTAGTTTTCCTTCTACCAGTCAGGACCCTCAGCTTCAGGTCTGTTGGAGTTTGCTGGAGGTCCACTCCAGACCCTGTTTGCCTGGGTGTCACCAGCAGAGCCTGCAGAACCACAAATATTGCAGAGCAGCAAATGTTACTGCCTGATCATTCCTCTGGAAGCTTCATCTCAGAGGTGCTCCCGGCTGTATGAGGTGTCAGTCGGCCCCTACTGGGAAGTGCCTCCCAATTAGGCTACTTGGGGGTCAGGGACCCAGTTGAGGAGGCAGTCTGTCCATTCTCAGATCTCAAACTCCATACTGGGAGAATGACTACTCTCTTCAAACCTGTTAAACAGTGATGTTTAAGTCCGCAGAAGTTTCTGCTGCCTTTTGTTCAGCTATGCCCTGCCCCCAGAGGTGGAGTCTACAGAAGCAGGTAGGCCTCCTTGAGCTGTGGTGGGCTCCACCCACTTTGAGCTTCCCTGCCGCTTTGTTTACCTACTCAAGCCTCAGCATTGGCAGATGCCCATCCCCTAGCCTCACTGCCCCCTTGCAGTTCGATCTCAGACTGCTGTGCTAGCAGTGAACAAGGCTCCATGGGTGTGGGACCCTCTGGGCCAGGCATGGGATACAATCTGCTGGTGTGCTGTTTGCTAAGACCATCGGAAAAGCACAGTATTAGGGTGGGAGTGACCCAATTTTCCAGGTGCCGTCTGTCACAACTTCCCTTGGCTAGGAAAGGGAATTCCCCGATCCCTTGCACTTCCCGGGTGGGGCGGTGCCTCGCCTTGCTTCAGCTCATGGTCCGTGGGCTGCACCCACTGTCCTGCATCAACTGTCTGACAAGCCCCAGTGAAATGAGCCCAGTATCTCAGTTGGAAATGCAGAAATCACCCATCTTCTGTGTCACTCATGCTGGGAGCTGTAGACTGGAGCTGTTCCTATTTGGCCACCTTGGAACTTCCAAGAAAAGAATTTTCAACCCAGAATTTCATGTGCAGACAAGCTACATAAGTGAAGGAGAAATAAAATCCTTTACAGACAAGCAAATGCTGAGAGATTTTGTCACCACCAGGCCTGCCTTACTAGAGCTCCTGAAGGAAGCACTAAAAATGGAAAGGAAAAACTGGTACCAGACACTGCAAAAAGATACCAAATTGAAACACCGTCGACACGCTGAAGAAACTGCATCAAGTAACGGGCAAAATAACCAGTTAACATCATGACAGGATCAAATTCACACATAACAATATTAATCTTAAATGTAAATGGGCTAAATACCCCAATTAAAAGACACAGACTGGCAAATTGGATAAAGAGTCAAGACCCATTGGTGTGCTGTATTCAGGAGACCCATCTCACGAAGAAAGACACACATAGGCTGAAAATAAAGAGATGAAGGAACACTTACCAAGCAAATGGAAAGCAAAAAAAAAAAAAAAAAGCAGGGGTTGAAATCCTAGTCTCTGATAAAACAGACCTTTAGGCAACAAAGATCAAAAAAGACAAAGAAGGGCATTACATAATGGTTAAGGAACCAACGCAACAAGAAAAGCCATCTTAAATATATATGCACCCAATACAGGAGCACCCAGATTCATAAAGCAAGTTCTTAGAGACCTACAAAGACACGTAGACTGTCACACAATAATAGTGGGAGATTTTAACACCCCACTGTCAATATTAGACAGATCAACAAGACAGAAAATTAACAAGGATATTCAGGACTTCAACTCAGCCCTGCACCAAGCAGACCTAATAGACATCTACAGAACTCTCCACCCCAAATCAACAGAATTTACAGTCTTCTCAGCACCACATGGCACTTATTCTAAAATTGACCACATAATTAGAAGTAAAACACTCCTCAGCAAATGCAAAAGAATGGAAATCATAACAAACACTCCATCAGGTGACAGTGCAATCAAGTTAGAACTCAGGATTAAGAAGCTCACTCAAAACCACAGAACTACATGGAAACTGAACAACCTGCTCCTGAATGACTACTGGGTACATAATGAAATTAAGGCAGAAATAAATAAGTTCTTTGAAACCAGTGAGAACAAAAACACAACATAGCAGCATCTCTGGGACACAGCAAAAGCAGTGTTTAGAGGGAAATTTATAGCAGTAAATGCCCATAGGAAAGAGCGAGAAAGATCTAAAATCAACACCCTAACACACAATTAAAAGAACTAGAGAGGCAAGAGCAAAGAAATTCAAAAGCTAGCAGAAGACAAGCAATAACTAAGATCAGAGCAGAACTGAAGGAGATAGAGAAACGAAAAATCCTTCAAAAAAATCAATGAAACCAGAAGCTGGTTTATTGAAAAAATTAGCAAAATAGATAGATCACCAGCCAGACAAATAAAGAAGAAAAGAGAGAAGAAGCAAATAGACACAATAAAAAAAGATAAAGGGGATATCACTACTTTCCCACAGAAATATAAACTACTGTCAGAGAATACTATAAACACCTCTATGCAAATCAACTAGAAAATCTAGAAGAAATGGATAAATTCCTGGACACATACACCCTCCCAAAACTAAACCAGGAAGAACTTGAATCCCTGAATAGACCAATAACAAGTTCTGAAATGGAGGCAGTAATTAATAGCCTACCAACCGAAAAAAGCCCAGGACCAGATGGATTCACAGCTGAATTCTACCAGAGGTACAAAGAGGAGCTGGTACCATTCCTTCTGAAACTATTCCAAACAATAGAAAAAGAGGAACTCTTCCCTAACTCATTTTATAAGGCCAGCATCATTCTGATACCAAAACCTGGCAGAGACACAACAAAAAAAGAAAATTTCAGGCCAATATCTCTGATGAACATGGATGCGAAAAATCCTCAATAGAATATTGGCAAACTGAATCCAGGAGCACATCAAAAAGCATATCCACCACAATCAAGTCGGCTTCATCTCTGGGATCCAAGACTGGTTCAACATACACAAATCAATAAACATAATCCACCACATAAACAGAACCAAAGACAAAAACCACATGATTATCTCAATAGATGCAGAAAAGGCCTTTGATAAAATTCAACACCTCTTATGCTAAAAACACTCAATAAGCTAGATATTGATGGAACATATCTCAAAATTATAAGAGCTATTTATGACAAAACCACAGCCAATATTATACTAAATGGGCAAAAGCTGGAAGCATCCCCTTTGGAAACTAGCAGAAGACAATGATGCCCTGTCTCACCACTCCCATTCAACATAGTATTGGAAGTTCTGGCCAGGGCAATCAGGCAAGAGAAAGAAATAAAGGTATTCAAATAGGAAGAGAGGAAGTCAAATTATCTGTGTTTGCAGATGACATGATTGTATAATTAGGAAACCCCATCCTCTCAGCCCAAAATCTCCTTAAGCTGATAAGCAACTTCAGCAAAGTCTCAGGATACAAAATCAATGTGCAAAAATCACAAGCATTCCTATACTCCAATAATAGACAAACAGAGAGCCAAATCATGAGTGAACTGCCATTCACAACTGCTTCAGTGAGAATAGAATATCTAGGAATCCAACTTACAAGGGATGTGAAGGACCTCTTCAAGGAGAACTACAGACCACTGCTCAAGGAAATAAGAGAGGACACAAACAAATGGAAAAACATTTCATGCTCATGGATAGGAAGAATCAGTATCAAGAAAATGGCTATAATGCCCAAAGTAATTTATAGATTCAATGCTATTCCCATCAAGCTACCATTGACTTTCATCACAGAATTAGAGAAAACTACTTAAAATTTCATATGGAATGAAAAAAGAACCCGCATAGCCAACACAATCCTAAGCAAAATGAACAAAGCTGCAGGCATCACACGACCTGACTTCAAACTATACCACAAGGATACGGTAACCAAAACAGCATGGTACTCGTACCAAAACGAATATATAGACCAATGGAACAGAACAGAGGCCTCAGAAATAACACCACACATCTACAACCATCTGATCTTTGACAAACCTGACACAAACAAGCAATAGGGAAAGGATTCTCTATTTAACAAGCGGTGTTGGGAAAACTGGCTAGCCATATGCAGAAAACTGAAACAGGACCCGTTCCTTACACCTTATACAAAAATTAACTAAAGATGAATTAAAGACTTAAATGTAAGACCTAAAACCATAAAAACCCTAGAAGAAAACCTAGGCAATACCATTCAGTACATAGGCATGGGCAAAGACTTCATGACTAAAACACCAAAAGCAATGGCAACAAAAGCCGAAATTGACAAATGGGATCTAATTAAACTAAAGAGCTTCTGCACAGCAAAAGAAACTATCATCATATGAATAGGCAACCTACAGAATGGGAGAACATTTTTGCAATCTATCCATCTGACAAAGGGTTAATATCCAGAATCTACAAAGAACTTAAACAAATTTACAAGAAAAAAAGCAAACAACCCCATCAAAAGGTGGGTGAAGGATATGAACAGACACTTTTCAAAAGAAGACATTTATGCAGGCAGCAAACATATGAAAGTACACTCATCATCACTGGTCATTAGAGAAATGCAAATCAAAACCACAATGAAATACCATCTCACGCCAGTTAGAATGGTGATCATTAAAAAGTCAGGAAACAACAGATGCTGAAGAGGACATGGAGAAATAGGAATGCTTTTACACTGTTGCTGGGAGTGTAAATTAGTTCAACCATTGTGGAAGACAGTGTGGCGATTCCTCAAGGATCTACAACCAGAAATACCATTTGACCCAGCAATCCCATTACTGGGTATATACCCAAAGGATTATAAATCATTCTACTATAAAGACACATACACATGTATGTTTATTGCAGCACTGTTCACAATAGCAAAGACTTGGAACCAACCCAAATACTCATCAATAATAGACTGGATAAAGAAAATGTGGCACATATATACCATGGAATACTATGCAGCCATCAAAAAGGATGAGTTCATGTCCTTTGCAGGGACATGAATGAAGCTGGAAAGCATCATTCTCAGCAAACTAACACAGGAACAGGAAACCAAACACCACGTGTTCTCACTCATAAGCAGGAGTTGAACAATGAGAATACATGGACACAGGGAGCGGAACATCACACACCAGGGCCTGTTGGTGGGTGGTGGGCTAGGGGAGGGATACTATTAGGAGAAATACCTAATGTAGGTGACAGGTTGATGGGTGCAGCAAACCACCATGGCACATGTATACCTATGTAACAAACCTGCAGGTTCTGCACATGTGTCCCAGAACTTAAAGTATAAAAAACAAAACAAAAAAAAGTTTTGTTTTAAAGACACTATATCTGCATGATTTCATCTCTAAAAAGATTCTTTTACATTTTGGAGGGTAAGTTACTGAGGAGGCCCATGTATAATACACTAACTAAAACATACTTTTATACCAACCAACAATCGTTGTCAGCACTTAGCAAACAATAACTCATAAAAAATCATCCTTGTCAGTACAATAAATGCATAAACTTTTCTTGTTTAGAATTAATTTTTTTTCCCTTACAGATTCCTTCAGGTTCCTCTAATCACCACCCCACCCCCACATGCCCTCCAGAAAAAAAATTATAGTGCTAGGCCAATTACCATAAACTACTGGATAACAAAAAAAATGTAAGTGTGGAAAGTGTAGTCTGTTACAGTAAGTTACTAAAGAAAATCAGTCCATTGGTATATAAAACATAGAGTGAAAAAAGGTTTCAAAAGTTATAATTTGTTATAAGGGAAACATATATAATTTACTTTTTATGAATGAATCATTTATATGAAACTAATCAGTGGTGAAAAATGTTAATTTTTTTTTTTTTAATGGAGTCTCACTCTGTCACCCAGGCTGGAGTGCAGTGGCATCATCTTGGCTCACTACAACCTCTGTCTCCTGGGTTCAAGCAATTATCCTGTCTCAGCCTCCCAAGTAGCTGGGACTGCAGGGGCATGCCACCATGCCCAGCTAATTTTTGTATTTTTAGTGGAGACAGGGTTTCACCATGCTGGCCGGGCTGGTCTCAAACTCCTGACCTCAGGTAATCTGCCCACCCTGGCCTCCCAAAGTGCTGGGATTACAGGCGTGAGCGACCACGTCCAGCCAATGTTGATTTTTTTTTTAATGAAAGATTAAGGTTTTAAAGTAAGTGTTTATAAATGGCCTCCCATTGGGATAATCTGAATATTTAATGTATTAATCATAGTCCAGGCCCTTTCAGATATTAACGATAAGTTCCACTTAGATAGAGACAATTCCCTAACTGTTGATTTGGGGTGAGACAGCAATTCATTTTTGTTTTGTAATGATTTGACTTTGAACGAATATTTTTCAAAACACTTTTATAATACCTTAGTATGATGTTTCTCTATCTTTTTTACATTATCAGCCTTCCAGAGAGCCTTTTTAGACCCTTTTTTTCTATTTACTTCACTCTAAGAAATTTTAACAACACAGATACATTGTATATTTGTTTATGTGTTGTATGTATATCTGTGCTTTCCACATAAAAAAGTATAAAACTTACTTACTAAAAGAGTAAATATAGGAGGAGGAGCCAAGATGGCCGAATAGGAACAGCTCCGGTCTACAGCTCCCAGCGTGAGCGACGCAGAAGACGGGTGATTTCTGCATTTCCATCTGAGGTACCGGGTTCATCTCACTAGGGAGTGCCAGACAGTGGGCGCACGTCAGTGGGTGCGCACACCGTGCGCGAGCCGAAGCAGGGCGAGGCACTGCCTCACTCGGGAAGCGCAAGGGGTCAGGGAGTTCCCTTTCCGAGTCAAAGAAAGGGGTGACGGACGCACCTGGAAAATCGGGTCACTCCCACCCGAATACTGCGCTTTTCTGACGGGCTTGAAAAACGGTGCACCACGAGATTATAACCCGCACCTGGCTCGGAGGGTCCTACGCCCACGGAGTCTCGCTGATTGCTAGCACAGCAGTCTGACATCAAACTGCAAGGCGGCAGCGAGGCTCAGGGAGGGGCGCCCGCCATTGCCCAGGCTTGATTAGGTAAACAAAGCAGCTGGGAAGCGCGAACTGGGTGGAGCCCACCACAGCTCAAGGAGGCCTGCCTGCCTCTGTAGGCTCCACCTCTGGGGGCAGGGCACAGACAAAAAGATAGCAGTAACCTCTGCAGACTTAAATGTCCCTGTCTGACAGCTTTGAAGAGAGCAGTGGTTCTCCCAGCACGCAGCTGGAGATCTGAGAACGGGCAGACTGCCTCCTCAAGTGGGTCCCTGACCCCTGACCCCCGAGCAGCCTAACTGGGAGGCACCCCCCAGCAGGGGCACACTGACACCTCACATGGCAGGGTATTCCAACAGACCTGCAGCTGAGGGTCCTGTCTGTTAGAACGAAAACTAACAAACAGAAAGGACATCCACACCAAAAACCCATCTCTACATCACCATCATCAAAGACCAAAAGTAGATAAAACCACAAAGATGGGGAAAAAACAGAACAGAAAAACTGGAAACTCTAAAAAGCAGAGCGCCTCTCCTCTTCCAAAGGAACGCAGTTCCTCACCAGCAACGGAACAAAGCTGGACGGAGAATGACTTTGACGAGCTGAGAGAAGAAGGCTTCAGACGATCAAATTACTCTGAGCTACGGGAGGACATTCAAACCAAAGGCAAAGAAGTTGAAAACTTCAGAAAAAATTTAGAAGAATGTATAACTAGAATAACCAGTACAGAGAAGTGCTTAAAGGAGCTGATGGAGCTGAAAACCGAGGCTCGAGAAATACGTGAAGAATGCAGAAGCCTCAGGAGCCGATGCGATCAACTGGAGGAAAGGGTATCAGTGACTGAAGATCAAATGAATGAAATGAAGCGAGAAGGGAAGTTTAGAGAAAAAAGAATAAAAAGAAATGAGCAAAGCCTCCAAGAAATATGGGACTATGTGAAAAGACCAAATCTACGTCTGATTGGGGTACCTGAAAGCGATGGGGAGAATGGAACCAAGTTGGAAAACACTCTGCAGGATATTATGAAGGAGAACTTCCCCAATCTAGCAAGGCAGGCCAACGTTCAGATTCAGGAAATACAGAGAACGCCACAAAGATACTTCTCGAGAAGAGCAACTCCAAGACACATAATTGTCAGATTCACCAAAGTTGAAATGAAGGAAAAAATGTTAAGGGCAGCCAGAGAGACAGGTCGGGTTACCCTCAAAGGGAAGCCCATCAGACTAACAGCGGATCTCTCGGCAGAAACCCTACAAGCCAGAAGACAGTGGGGGCCAATATTCAACATTCTTAAAGAAAAGAATTTTCAACCCAGAATTTCATATCCAGCCAAATTAAGCTTCATAAGTGAAGGAGAAATAAAATACTTTACAGATAAGCAAATGCTGAGAGATTTTGTCACAACCAGGCCTGCCCTAAAAGAGCTGCTGAAGGAAGCACTAAACATGGAAAGGAACAACCGGTACCAGCCGCTGCAAAATCATGTCAAAATGTAAAGACCATCCAGACTAGGAAGAAACTGCATCAACTAATGAGCAAAATAACCAGCTAACATCATAACGACAGGATCAAATTCACACATAACAATATTAACTTTAAATGTAAATGGACTAAATGCTCCAATTAAAAGACACAGACTGGCAAATTGGATAGAGTCAAGACCCATCAGTGTGCTGTATTCAGGAAACCCATCACACATGCAGAGACACACATAGGCTCAAAATAAAAGGATGGAGGAAGATCTACCAAGCAAATGGAAAACAAAAAAGGCAGGGGTTGCAATCCTAGTCTCTGATAAAACAGACTTTAAACCAACAAAGATCAAAAGAGACAAAGAAGGCCATTACATAATGGTAAAGGGATCAATTCAACAAGAAGAGCTAACTATCCTAAATATATATGCACCCAGTACAGGAGCACCAAGATTCATAAAGCAAGTCCTTAGAGACCTACAAAGAGACTTAGACTCCCACACAATAATAATGGGAGACTTTAACACCCCACTGTCAGCATTAGACAGATCAACGAGACAGAAAGTCAACAAGGATACCCAGGAATTGAACTCAGCTCTGCACCAAGCGGACCTAATAGACATCTACAGAACTCTCCACCCCAAATCAACAGAATATACATTTTTTTCAGCACCACACCACACCTATTCCAAAATTGACCACATACTTGGAAGTAAAGCTCTCCTCAGCAAATGTAAAAGAACAGAAATTATAACAAACTATCTCTCAGACCACAGTGCAATCAAACTAAAACTCAGGGTTAAGAATCTCACTCAAAACCGCTCAACTACATGGAAATTGAACAACCTGCACCTGAATGACCACTGGGTACATAATGAAATGAAGGCAGAAATGAACATGTTCTTTGAAACCAACGAGAACAAAGACACAACATACCAGAATCTCTGGGACACATTCAAAGCAGTGTGTAGAGGGAAATTTATAGCACTAAATGCCCACAAGAGAAAGCAGGAAAGATCTAAAATTGACACCCTAACATCACAATTAAAAGAACTAGAAAAGCAAGAGCAAACACATTCAAAAGCTAGCAGAAGGCAAGAAATAACTAAAATCAGAGCAGAACTGAAGGAAATAGAGACACAAAAAACCCTTCAAAAAATTGATGAATCCAGGAGCTGGTTTTTTGAAAGGATCAACAAAATTGATAGACCACTAGCAAGACTAATAAAGAAAAAAAGAGAGAAGAATCAAATAGATGCAATAAAAAATGATAAAGGGGATATCACCACCGATCCCACAGAAATACAATCAGAGAATACTACAAACACCTCTACGCAAATAAACTAGAAAATCTAGAAGAAATGGATAAATTCCTCGACACATACACTCTCCCAAGACTAAACCAGGAAGAAGTTGAATCTCTGAATAGACCAATAACAGGATCTGAAATTGTGGCAATAATCAATAGCTTACCAACCAAAAAGAGTCCAGGACGAGATGGATTCACAGCCGAATTCTACCAGAGGTACAAGGAGGAACTGGTACCATTCCTTCTGAAACTATTCCAATCAATAGAAAAAGAGGGAATCCTCCCTAACTCTTTTTATGAGGCCAGCATCATTCTGATACCAAAGCCAGGCAGAGACACAACCAAAAAAGAGAATTTTAGACCAATATCCTTGATGAACACTGATGCAAAAATCCTCAATAAAATACTGGCAAAACAAATCCAGCAGCACATCAAAAAGCTTATCCACCATGATCAAGTGGGCTTCACCCCTGGGATGCAAGGCTGGTTCAATATATGCAAATCAATAAATGTAATCCAGCATATAAACAGAGCCAAAGACAAAAACTACATGATTATCTCAATAGATGTAGAAAAGCCCTTTGACAAAATTCAACAACCCTTCATGCTAAAAACTCTCAATAAATTAGGTATTGATGGGACGTGTTTCAAAATAATAAGAGCTATCTATGACAAACCCACAGCCAATATCATACTGAATGGGCAAAAACTGGAAGCATTCCCTTTGAAAACTGGCACAAGACAGGGATGCCCTCTCTCACCACTACTATTCAGCATAGTGTTGGAAGTTCTGGCCAGGGCAATTAGGCAGGAGAAGGAAATAAAGGGTATTCAATTAGGAAAAGAGGAAGTCAAATTGTCCCTGTTTGCAGACGACATGATTGTATATCTAGAAAACCCCATTGTCTCAGCCCATAATCTCCTTAAGCTGATAAGCAACTTCAGCAAAGCCTCAGGTACAAAATCAATTTACAAAAATCACAAGCATTCTTATACACAAACAACAGACAAAGAGAGAGCCAAATCATGAGTGAACTCCCATTCACAATTGCTTCAAAGAGAATAAAATACCTAGGAATCCAACTTACAAGGGATGTGAAGGACCTCTTCAAGGAGAACTACAAACCACTGCTCAAGGAAATAAAAGAGGATACAAACAAATGGAAGAACCTTCCATGCTCATGGGTAGGAAGAATCAATATCATGAAAATGGCCATACTGCCCAAGGTAATTTACAGATTCAATGCCATCCCCATCAAGCTACCAATGCCTTTCTTCACAGAATTGGAAAAAAGTTCATATGGAACCAAAAAAGAGCCCGCATCGCCAAGTCAATCCTAAGCCAAAAGAACAAAGCTGGAGGCATCACACTACCTGACTTTAAACTATACTACAAGGCTACAGTAACCAAAACAGCATGGTACTGGTACCAAAACAGAGATATAGATCAATGGAACAGAACAGAGCCCTCAGAAATAACGCCACATATCTACAACTATCTGATCTTTGACAAACCTGAGAAAAACAAGTAATGGGGAAAGGATTCCCTGTTTAATAAATGGTGCTGGGAAAACTGGCTAGCCATATGTAGAAAGCTGAAACTGGATCCCTTCCTTACACCTTATACAAAAATCAATTCAAGATGGATTAAAGACTTAAACGTTAGACCTAAAACCATAAAAACCCTAGAAGAAAACCTAGGCTTTACCATTCAGGACACAGGCATGGGCAAGGACTTCATGTCTCAAACACCAAAAGCAATGGCAACAAAAGTCAAAATTGACAAATGGGATCTAATTAAACTAAAGAGCTTCTGCACAGCAAAAGAAACTACCATCAGAGTGAACAGGCAACCTACAAAATGGGAGAAAATTTTCGCAACCTACTCATCTGACAAAGGGCTAATATCCAGAATCTACAATGAACTCCAACAAATCTACAAGAAAAAAACAAACAACCCCATCAAAAAGTGGGCGAAGGACATGAACAGACACTTCTCAAAAGAAGACATTTATGCAGCCAAAAAACACATGAAAAAATTCTCACCATCACTGGCCATCAGAGAAATGCAAATCAAAACCACAATGAGATACCATCTCACACCAGTTAGAATGGCAATCATTAAAAAGTCAGGAAACAACAGGTGCTGGGGAGGATGTGGAGAAATAGGAACACTTTTACACTGTTGGTGGGACTGTAAACTA
Organism: Pan troglodytes; assembly: GCF_028858775.2. Taxonomy (NCBI): domain Eukaryota; kingdom Metazoa; phylum Chordata; class Mammalia; order Primates; family Hominidae; genus Pan; species Pan troglodytes. The sequence continues at coordinate 55,092,833 of NC_072413.2, forward strand.
GTTCAACCATTGTGAAAGTCAGTGTGGCGATTCCTCAGGGATCTAGAACTGGAAGTACTATTTTACCCAGTCATCCCATTACTTGGTATATACCCAAAGGACTATAAATCATGCTGCTATAAAGACACATGCACACGTATGTTTATTGTGGCATTATTCACAATAGCAAAGACTTGGAACCAACCCAAATGTCCAACAATGATAGACTGGATTAAGAAAATGTGGCACATATACACCATGGAATACTATGCAGCCATAAAGAAGGATGAGTTCATGTCTTTTGTAGGGACATGGATGAAATTGGAAGTCATCATTCTCAGTAAACTATCACAAGAACAAAAAACCAAACACCTCATATTCTCACTCATAGGTGGGAATTGAACAATGAAATCACATGGACACAGGAAGGGGAATATCACACTCTGGGGACTGTTGTGGGGTGGGGGGAGGGGGGAGGGATAGCATTGGGAGATATACCTAATGCTAGATGACGAGTTGGTGGGTGCAGTGCACCAGCATGGCACATGTATACATATGTAACTAACCTGCACAATGTGCACATGTATCCTAAAACTTTAATAAAAAAATAATAATAATTAAAAAGAGTAAGTATAAAAAGAGTAAGTATAAAACTTACTATATGTATATGTATAACCTATATATGAATGTTAGCAATTTATTAACATATAATAGTAATAGCAATGCAATGCATTTTTAAAATTACTTAAAACTGATTTTTCTAGCAAAAATAAAGGGATTGAAAAAATTAAATTAATTTTAAAAGTTGATTTAGTAAATTTAACTTCTACCTTTTACTTGATAGGAGGAAAAAAACATTTAAATTAACTAGTTTACAAAAGAAATTGATATACCCAAGAATGAATCAATGTGATACCTAAGCTTGATGTTGTTTAACTAAAAATCCAGTGTTCAGTGTGATGTTAGTAAGTTTAATACTAATGTCTCTGCTTGAACATATCAATTCTGTTTCTTTACTTTGCTAATATATTACTTACTGAACCAAAACCACTTATAACTATGTAAGATGTTAGAAAACAAAGAAGTACTTTTGTCATTTCAGATCACATTATTGAAAAAAGAAATTTAGTTATTTTGATCCCCACACTCAGCTATTTCACTTTTTTCAAATTTGTATTTGCATTCCTCATTATATTTTGATTCAATGAGTTCTATTTGAATTTCCTCCACAGCTGAATGAGATTGCTTCCAGCTGGATCTAACATCCATGGCTTCACTTCCAAAGAAAATAAATCTAAAAATCTATTTTTTATTTCATCTTTAAAGAGCACAAATTGGCCGGGCGCGGTGGCTCACGCCTGTAATGCCAACACTTTGGGAAGCTGAGGCGGGCGGATCACGAGGTCAGGAGATCAAGACCATCTCGGCTAACACGGTGAAACCTCGTCTCTACTAAAAATACAAAAAATTAGCAGAGCATGGTGGCACGCGCCTGTAGCCCCAGCTACTCGGGAGGCTGAGGCAAAAGAATCGCTTGAACCCAGGAGGCGGAGGTTGCAGTGAGCTGAGATCGCGCCACTGCACTCCAATCTGGGCAACAGAGAGAGAGTCCATCTCAAAAAACAAACAAACAAACAAACAAAAAGTCTACACGTCTTGTTAGTTTCCTTTAGAAAGCCGTCTGACTTCTGTATGTAGAAGAAGCCTGACATATTGTTCTTTATCAAAACAAAAGTCTCTGAAGATGATATTTGCCATGTGACTTCTTTTTATTGTTTAAATTACTATATTGAGACAGTGATAAACACTGAGCTAATAAATATTTTGAAGCCAGTTGATGTCTCTGTGATGCACAATGCAGTTTATTGCAAAAACTTCAGGACGTACTTTTTTTAGGTTGTCTATAAACCTTTATGTTTTCCAATCATGGAATTAGCTCCACCAGAAGCACAAGACACCTAAGTCTCCAACGGTACTTGTGTTTCATTCATCACACCAAAGATAGATGCTCTAATATAGTTAATTTCTAAAGATTTTTACAAACAACATCTCATCTTGCAATGTACACTCACCATTGAAATAAACATATGTCATTAGAAGTGCCTTACAGCCATTAACTGTGATTTTGCCAATCTGAAAAAGAAATTCTTGTTTTTAATTTGCCAATTCGCTACTTTTCAGTGTTAACATCTTTGAATTGAATCATTGCTCAATGGTGTTGTGTTTCAAACACTGGAAGGATTTTGCTGCATCATTTTTGAAATGTCAATCTCTATGTTCATAGGGCACCCTCAGCTACTGTTTGAATACTGCCAACTTTTGCAATGATTTCTGCACAATTTTCTAAGCCTAAATCATTCCATTGTCATTTGTTGGCTTAAATAAGGAAATTGTCATTTGTCTTTAAATAAGGAAGTAACAGTGTTACATTGCTCAAAATTCTGTTTATCTAAGAAACTTTTGCCTGCACTCAGGTTGCAAAATATTTTCCTATAATTCTTGAAATTTTTAAAAGTTCTAACTTTTACAATCAGGTTTACTCTTTATCTTGAATTGATTTTTGTGTATGGTGTGATGTAGAATCAAGGTTCTTATTTTTCGCCCATATGAATATCCAGTTATTTCAGCACCATTTGTTGAAAAGACTTTCTTTCTCCCATTGGACTGCTTTAGTGCCTTTATCAAAAATCAAATGACCACAAATGTGAGGCTTTCTCTTCTGTTCCATTGCCTATTTATCTGTCCAAATGCCAAAACCATACTGTCTTGATCACTGTGGCTTTGTGATAAGTCGTGAAAACAGATGACAAAGTCCTACAAATTTATTCTTCCTTTTCAATATCTTATTAGATATTCTAGGTTTTTTACATTTTCACACAAATTTTAGAATCAAAATCTCTTCATATACTCTTAAAACCTGAGGTTTAAATGGCTCAATATAGCCATGCATCCAAGTAGAGTTCCATGTGTCCTAGCATAGTTTTATGTAGTCATGTCCCTGTGCAGGTTGAGATACTAATTTCTTGGGATCACATATTCCATCATGGAAATCAATTTTTCTTCCCATTTGTACAGCTACTTTAAAATCATGTATTATATTGCCTCTAGCAGTAAGCCATTTGTTCTCAGCTAGCAGTTCTGCACTCTTAGGACTGGATTAACTAATCAGGTCCTATCATATCATAAACACAACCAGCCACAACAAAATAGCTCATTATTTTGACTAAAACCAAGTGAATTCAAATATCAAAATTTTCACTGCTGTGTAAAAAGATGATGGCTTATTTCAAATAAATGCTATTGAACAAGTTCAAACAGTATTTGTAATATCTAAAACATTCCAAATACATTGATTCAGCTATTCTCTGAACTAAACCATCAGAACAAAGTTTTGTTTACATTGCTGAATTGAGTTTTCAATTAAGATTTTCATAAAGAACAGCTTATCATGATTTAAATATTCTTTCCGCAAGGTATCATAGAGTGATACTTTGCAAAGCCAAGTTATTTTACTCATCCCATGGTAATTAATAACAAAGGGGCAGCAGGGCTTCTCTTTTTAAATTCTAGTCAATTCTACCCTTTCCCAAAGAGTTTTTTCTATCTTGAGAAAATGGTTTTTGAAAAAAAAATAACTAGAGGAAGGGAAAAGGGGGTGAAAAAGTCTTTCTTATACAATTAAATCTTTCTTCAGCAGAGACTGGCATATTCTTTACATATTCATAGAAGTATCCCCTCTAGTTATGTTGCAAAGGCATGCAAATAATAATTGTGGCTAAGTGCACTACATGACAATCAATATTGTATTTTCCAAGCTTGTACTCACTATTCTTTAAAGTAGTCATGTATTATGTGAAAGATCAAAAGATTTACATATCATATGGAGTGCTTTAGGGAATAACTTGCTGAGTACTTTAAAAGCACAATGTTCCACAGCCTTTTAGATACGAATTTCACTTCTCTCTTCTTTGTGATAAAGAAATAGCAAGATAGAGCTAGATGTTTTTTCTTAATATAATAAAATGTCTATTTTAAAATATAAGATAAAAGTTTGATATTTTTATCTGTAGTTCTAAACACAAGTTTTTGATCCAAAATAATAAATTGTAGCTTTCCTTTAATATGTGTGTTGAAAAAATATATATATACGACTCGCCTCCAACGGATTCTCAAGAAATCCATGACAAAAACATGCGGCAACTTTCACTGAAGTTCCTAAATGATAGGACTGATTCATCTACCTGAAGACACTGACAGTGTAGCCTTTCTGGAGACTTAGAACAGGACTCCATGGCCTTTATTCCACAAAGCTGTAATATAAAATATGGTGGGAGGGGCTTGACTTTGTGTAAGTGTGTACACTAACTATTCTGTTATATTATATTTCAGTCACAGTGTTTTACTGCCACAGACCAAATTCTGATAGAGGGGCATGGATAAGAGATGAGAACTTATCATCATAAAACCTTTCTTCCTGAGAAGCTCTTGTCTTCCTACTGTGGAAAAAAAAATGCTGGGGAAAACCGGAGAGTACATTTATTTGGAGCATTTCACTTTACTCCAGAACAAACTGAATGAAAACTCTTTTTTAATGAAGCATAACAGTGTAGAGAATTCTGCTCAAATATTTGCTCAGATAATATTTTCTTACTCTGGAGCTATGAATCTGGCAACAGAGACAGATTAATAATAGCAATGAGCCCTGTGGTTGTTTGAAGAGAGACTTCGTGTATCCAGATGTAGCAATCAAATAAGCTCTGATAACTTATAGCACAGACACAGACCATATACAGATTGCCAGGGAGCTGCCATCCATGAGCCACGTTTAAGGGTATGTATGACACTGGCCCCTTCTATTTCTAAGAGTGTCACTATAGCAAATGCTACAGAAATTACAGTCAAAACACACGTGAAACATGCCATCTGATTCAGTTTCAGCCTCAGAAACATTTCAAAACACTTGAAGAATAACTACAGCTTGAATTTGTTTTTTTTTAGATTCAGGGGGTGCATGTGCAGGTTTGTTACATGGATACATTGCATGATGCTGAGGTTCGGGCTTCTGTTGATCTCATCACCCAAATAGTGAACATAGTACCCAAGAGGTAGTTTTTCCCCACTTTGTTTGGAATCCCCGGTGTCTATTGTTCTCATCTTTGTGTCTGTGCGTAGCCAGTGTTTAGCTTCCACTTATAAGTGAGAACATGTGGTATATTTTTTCTGTGTTAGTTCACTTAGGATAATGGCCTCCAGCTGCATCCATGTTGCTGCAAAGGACATGATTTTGTTCCTTTTAAGGCTAACTGCAGCTTAAAACCCATATTTACAATTAACATCATGATAAGGAACATGTGTGGATAATAATCCTGAACTAAAGAAACCAAAAGAATAAAATAGTAATCTTTTGGGAGAAGATAAAATATATATAGACAACTAAAACAATAGTTTGGGGAGGCTTTTTTTGTTTTCTTGTTTTTTTGTTTTATTTATGTCTTAGTTCATTTTCGTTATCTCATTTTTGTTGTTGTAACAGAATACCTGAGACTGGGTAATTTACAATAAATAGAAATTTACTGGTTCATTGTTTTGGAAACTGGAAAATCTGAGATCAAGGAGCCAAAATTTGGTGAGGGCCTTCTTGCTGTGTCATCCCGTGGTAGAAGGTGAAAGGGTGGGAGGGAGGGAGAGAGGGCCAAACTCCTCCCTTAATAATGGCATCAATCCCACCCATAGGGTTGAGCCACCTTCATACTGTTACAATGGCAATTAAATTTTAACATGAGTTTTGGAGGGGGCAAACATTCAAACCATAGCAGTTTGTTTACTTATTTTAATGATAAGGAAGAGGAGAGGAAGAGAACAATACCACAAAATGAGATACTGGGTTTCCCCATCAGATTATTGGGACCATTTTACATACAGAGTTGGTGACATGCAACATAAGGGGCACTAGCATGACTGCTGGTGACCTTGAACACACATACAATCTTTGCCAAGGACAATCTGGCAATACATACCAAAAACCTTTAAAGTGGATTTAGAAATTCTGCTACTATAAATTTACACTAACAAAATAAATCGAAAAAAGCATGGATATTTATAAAAATGTTTATTTTGGCTTTGTCCATACCAGCTGAAAATTAAAACAACTTGCATATTCAATATAGGGGATAAGCTATAAGTATAAATATGATATATTCATAATATCAGGTGAAAAGCATATTGCAGAGCAATATTTTTACTTTCTTTTATTTTCTAAAATATGTGCATTATACATGTCCAGGCATAGAAAAAGAATGGAGATTATCTCAGGTAAACGGTTTATAAATAAACTTTTGCCTTCTTTCTTATTCCTTTTATTGACATTTTTATTATAAGCCCAAGTTTATTTCATTTTAAAAACAAAAGCTATAAAACTATTTCCATTTTGAACCAAGAAAAAAAGTAATACATTTTATTTTTGAGTGCTTAGTACCCAATTCTATTTTTACCACATTAATTCATACTTAAGTGATATTATTATATTGAAAAAATAAAATCCAGAAACTTTGTCCAAAGGTAACTATGTTGGTCAGAGTTCAGTTACAGAGAACAGAATCTACTCTGGTTCATTGAGGTAGAAAAGGATTTATTACACTGTACAGAATGGCCTATAGAATAGAATTGCTAAGAAAACAGATTCTAGATGGAATTCCTAGGGACAGAACCAAAGCAGCAGAGCTCTTATTTCTTCTTAACTCAGTTCTATATTAATGTCTTTTGCAAACACATCTGAGTGGTGGAACCAAATTACATTTCAGTCTCTAGCTTACAGAGAGTCTAGGAAATGTATAGTTTTCAGATGTTTAGTTTCTGTGATGCAGGAAAACATACAAGAAGGAGGTTGAAGATTGAGTGGCCCAATTCAAAGTATATGCCTCTGCAAGTGAGGAGAATGTTACTTAACCTTTTAAGAGATTCTTATTATTATTTTGCCAACTGACTGTTGTAAACCCTTTCTGCAGAGTTTCTATTCACATGCCAAGGCTAACAGAGGGAAAGAAACATGGTGGATCACATATGTCTAAAAACCAAACAGGTCAAAAAGAAGAGTTGATAAATTCACTAATTATCCTTCTCTTTATACTTCAGCTTGTTTACATAAATCTTTTCTTTTTAATGAGTTTTTAAAAGTAATTTAAACTCCTTAATACACTATGTATATTTCATAAAATGTGAACATTCTTTTCAAATTCAAACACAATTTCATTTGTTAATAGCCTTTAATCAAAGTGAGTATTCTTAGCTAAATAATTATCTTTTTTTAAAAAAATTTTTTTTTAATTTTTATTTTTTGGAGACAGAGTTTTACTCTGTCACCCTGGTTGGAGTGCAATGGCACAATCTCAGCTCACTGTAACCTCCGCCACCCAGGTTCAAGCGATTCTCCTGCCTCAGCCACTCAAGTAGCTGGGATTACAGGTGTATGCCACCACACCTGGCTAATTTTTGTGGTATTAGTAGAGACAGGGTTTCACCAAGTTGGCCACACTGGTCTCCAACTCCTGACCTCAGGTGATCCACCTGCCTTGGCCTCCCAAAGTGCTGGGATTACAGGCATGAACCACTGTGTCTGGCCAAATAATTATCTTTCTAAATTGAGTAGCACTAGATGGTTACTTTACGGATTTTTCTGACCTGCAGGGTAATTTCAGACAACGGCACACATAATCTTTGTGTTTTTCCATATGTTTTTTAACATATGGGTGTGGGTTTCTGTTCTTAATCTTTCACTGGTGGTAATAATGACTTACTGTCCGATCCAATTTCTCTGCTAGAAGAAATTACTCAGCCTTCAGGAGTCAACCTAAATATCACTTTCTCAGGAAGGCTTTCCAAATTCCTTGTCAGAATCTTATTATTTTCACTCTCATTCTTTATACTGTCACCACTAGAAGACTTAACACAGTATATTGTAGTGAGTATAACACCTGACTCCACTCCTGCCTCTGCACTCTCATATGGAGAGGAAATTGAGAACAGGTCTTGGTCATGTGACCATCCCAGGAGAATGGGGTTGTGGGTATGTTCATTAGCAGACTGAGAATGGAGGAAGAGGAATCCTCCAGAGGAAAATTAGGATGCTCTTATCAGAAGGGAAGGAAAGCCAGTGAATGTCTACATTGCACAATAAAGAAAAGATCCTAACTGGACCTCAAAGGCATTATACTGAATGAAAAAAAAAAAAAAGCCTGAAAGCTTGCATACTGTGTGATTCCATTTATATAAATTTTTGAAATTTATTCTCAAAATTATAGAGATGGACAATAGACTAGTGGCTGTCAGGGGTTAGGGATGGAGGTGGAAAAGAAAGGTGGATATGATGAAGAGCCAGTACAAAGGGGATCTTTGATGATGATGTAGTTCTATATCTATACGGCAGTGGTTCCCAAATCTGTACGTACAGATCAAAGTTCTGAAGAAAAGAAAATGCAATCTAAGAAAGTCATCTCTAAGGAGCCAAATGTTGTTCTTGTATGAAAGCTACCAGTAGATATTCTCAAACTATAAAAAAAAACTCAGAAATGCAGCATTCATATACCCTTGTTAGAAAAAAACTACTTGACAATTAAATCTATCATATTATGAGATTAATCAAAATGTATAACTTAGACTGGAGAAGCTGTTGTAAAAGGACTGAAGTGAGCATAATATTTATTTGCATGTATTAAATGAATTAATATGATGCATTTTCAAAGATCAGAATCTCAATATTATAAACATGGGCTTTGTACCAATAATAACATACAAATTGGGAGGTGACAGGAGATGACAGCACATGTAAGAGTGCTAATATCCTCTTATTTCACAGCAAAAGCTTAATTGATAATATCTGAAACTAAAACATACATAGCTCCAATTCAAAGTTTGTTACAACCATTTCTGAAAATATTAAACCTTTTTTTTGTTTGTTTTTGGAGACAGAGTCTTGCTCTGTTGCCTATGCTGGAGCATAGTGGTGCGATCTCAGCTCACTGCAACCCTCCCAGGTTCAAGCAATTCTCCTGCCTCAGCCTTCAGAGTAGCTGAGACTACAGGTGTGCACCACCATGCCTGGCTAATTTTTGCATTTTTAGTAGAGATGAGGTTTCACCATGTTGGCCAGGCTGGTCTTGAACTCCTGACCTCAAGTGATTCATCTGCCTCAGCCTCCCAAAGTGCTGGGATTACAGGCATGAGCCGCTGCACCCAGCTGCAAAATATTAAATCTTAAAGTGAAAAAACAGGTTCAATAATTCCTAAAGTCTCTTTTTTCTTCCATTAAATAAAGGGAAAATTACATGTAGTTTGTTTTTATTTTATTAAAAATAAATTCTAGATATAGTCCCAGTTATCTGAAAGCATTTCACTCTCTCTCTCTCTTCCTCTCTCTCTATGTTGTGTGTATAGACAGAAAGATATCTGAAAATATTTATCCAATGTAATCTTGACACTACTATTCTTGGGTGATTAAATTTAGGGTGATTTTTATATATTCAGCATTTTTTTCTTATTTAAAAATATTAATAGCAAATATGCCACTAAGTCAACAATTGTTATTTCTGGGCAGTGAATTTATAATTTTTTTCTTTTTGCTACTTTAGTATTTTTTAATTTTAAAAAATAAATTAAATACTATTTTAGTTTTTAAAAAGATGAGAAGGAAGTGAACAGCAATGAAAGATTTACAATATCTAAAATTTAACATTGAAATTAAGGCTAAGGAACAATGACTGAGAAAGACAAGATGAAGAAGCTCTGGGACCCATTTTTAGTTTTTTTTCTCTGCACTGCTCCAAATCACTTAACATTTTTCATTTCTCAGTAGTCAGACCTTCATGCTGACAGATTGACCATGTAACTACCATCTCAATGATCTGGATTTTCAACAAGCAATGTGGTGCTGGAGAGTTTTTCAACCTTACTGATTTGAGGCATGTCTGTGAGTGCTTCGGTTCACACGGTATTGCTTCATGCCCTGGAGAAGGACTGGACAGATCTCCCATCCAAATGGAAGTCCCTCCAGGATTGGGAGATGAGCAAGAAGATGGGGAAAAGCTGAAAATATCATGGAGATCTTACTACAGAAAAATGATTTGAGAGTAGGATTCAGAGCAAGAAAGTTTACCTCAGACATCACCTAAGGGGAGTAGGCTTCAAAGCCCCTTGGTGTAAAATGCTCTGATTTCGTTTTTTTATTATTATACTTTAAGTTCTAGGGTACAGGTGCACAACGTGCAGGTTTGTTACTTACGTATACATGTGCCATGTTGGTGTGCTGCACCCGTTAACTCGTCATTTACGTTAGGTGTATCTCCTAATGCTATCCCTCCCCCCTCACCACAACCCACGACAGAAAATGTGGCACAAAAACACCATGGAATACTATGCAGCCATAAAAAAGGATGAGTTCATGTCCTTTGTAGGGACATGGATGAAGCTGGAAACCATCATTCTGAGCAAAGTGTCACAAGGACAGAAAACCAAACACCGCATGTTCTCACTTATGGGTGGGAATTGAACAATGAGAACACTTGGACACAGGGTGGGGAACAAAATTCTCTGATTTCTAAGAAAGTCCATGGCTTGAAACCCAAGCATCACATTACAATGAGCCTCCTGCTAAATGCTGTTGCTACTCAAACACAACCCACTGTTGGATTTCTTGCAAGCACCATTGGCTGCTTGCATCTGCCAGTCCCGCAACTGCAGATTCAACCAACAGCGGATCAAAAATATTGGGGAAAAATGATTTAAAAATACAACAAAAAATAATACAAATTTTAAAAGAATACAATATAACAACTACTTACATAGCACTTACATTGTGTTGGGTATTATAAGTAATCTAGAAGCCTGACCAACATGGTGAAACCCTGTCTCTACCAAAAAATACAAAAAATTAGCCAGGCATGGTGGTGCATACTTGTAATCCCAGCTGCTTGGGAGGCTGAGGCATGAGAATCACTTGAACCTGGGAAGCAGAGGTTGCAGTGAGCCAAGATCACGCCACTGCACTCTAGCCTGGGTGACAGAGCAAAATCCTGTTTCAAAAAAAAAAAAGTAATCTAGAGTAATTTAAAGTACATGGGAGGATGTGCAGTAGGTTATACGCAAACACTGCACCATTTTATATCAGAGACTTGAGCATCCACAGGTTTTAGTGTCCACTGGGGTCCTAGAACCAATCCCCCATACAGAGGGATGAGTGTACTTCCAAAGACCCTACCTTACCATTGGTTTACATTCACTGACAGATTTGTGAGGGTTCTTCCAACAAATGAAGGTAGAGAGAATCACAGGCACATTTTCCATGATCTGTATCCAGAGAAGCAGCTGGAGTTGGAGAGGAGAGCCATCCTTTCTGGGAATCAAGCTACGACTTATCAGAGCATCTGCTAATTGGAACAGCTAACATTTTATTATTATTATTATTATTATTTTGAGACAGAGTCTCACTCTGTTGCCAGGCTGGAGTGCAGTGACACGATCTCAGCTCACTGCAACCTCCGTCTCCTGGGTTCAAGCAATTCTCCTGCCTCAGCCTCCCTAGTAGCTGGGATTACAGGCTTGCGCCAACATGGCCAGCTAATTTGTGTATTTTTAGTAGAGATGGGGTTTCACCATGTTGGCCAGATGGTCTCGAACTCCTGACCTCAAGTGATCCACCCGCCTTGGCCTCCCAAAGTGCTGAGATTACAGGCGTGAGCCACTGCGCCCGGCATATTATTATTATATTTTAAAAATTAGAGACAGGGTTGCACTTTATGGCCCAGGCTGGAGTGCAGCAGTGCCATCATAGCTCACTGCAGCCTTGAACTCCTGGGCAAAAGTTCTCCTCCTGCCTCAGCCTCCTGAGTGGCTGGGACTACAGGCACACACCACCAGGACCAGCTAATTTATTATTATGATTATTTTGTAGAGATGAGGTCTTGCTATTTCACTCAGGCTGGTCTCAAACTCCTGGCATCAAATGATCCTCCTTCCTTACCCTCCCAACATGCTAGGATTACAGGCCTGAGCCACCACAACCAGCCCAGCTAACGTTTATCAAGTATTTATCAAGCACTTCCTGTGCATCTGGAAGTGTATAAGTATTTAACATTCATTATCTTACTTAATCCTCATGATCTCTATTATCTTCATTTTATAGATGAGGAAATCGAAGAATAAGAAGTTAAGAAACTTGGCCAGGGTTACGTGGTCACATAGCTGGGTAGCAAAGGACTCAAACCCAGGTCTGACACTCCGGTACATTGTACATCCTTGTTGAAAGCTGCTGCTGGAAGAGGGGCTGGGAAGAAGCCACAAGATCTGACAAACTTCAATAAAGGAAGGCAGGACAACTTCCTTATATATTATAGCCAAAATTAGTAATACTAAAAGTGAAACATAAATTGAAAATAACAATACAAATAATACCTATTATAAAACTACATCTAGCCACCTTCAAACCCTCTGGGCTAGGCACAGTGGCTCACACCTGTAATCTCAGCACTTTGGGAGGCCAAGGCGGGCGAATCACGTGAGGTCAGGAGTTTGAGACCAGCCTGGTCAACATGGCAAAACCCCATCTCTACTAAAATCACAAAAATTGGACAGGTATGGTGGCGCATGCCTGTAGTCCCAGCTACTTGGGGGGCTGAGGCAGGAGAATCACTTGAACCCAGGAGGCCGAGGTTGCAGTGAGCCAAGATCACACCATTACACTCCAGCTTGGGAGACAGAGGGACACTCCATCTCAAAAGCAGCAACTACAAAACAACAACGACAAAAATCCCTCTGGATTTGCCAGACTACAATGAAAAGAATTAAAGCACTTTATAAAAATGCATAAAGCTATACCAAACCAACCAATTTCTCCTGTGAGACAAGAAAATTGACTTTCTTTTTTTTCTTCGAGACAGGGTCTCATTCTGTCACCCAGGCTGGAGTGCAGTGGCACAATCATGGCTCACTATAGCCTTGAAGTCCTGGGCTCAAGTAATCTATTTAACATTTCTAAAGTCATGGATGTTTGGAATCTATTGGGAAATATTGCATCTTCATAATGAATGTAATGATTTCTGTTCTAGAACAGCAGATAATGGATAATGCAAAAACCACTTGTATTTCCTTTAATGTACATTTTGTTATTTTTGTAGCAACAGATTTACCTTCCTATTGACTGTTGCTTATTCAAACTAGTGAATCAGTTTGTTTGCCCTGAGTGCAAACCAATGGAGCAAGTCGGGGAGTGTTCGAACATTCAGAAGTACGAATGTGCCGGGTGACAATAAACACATACTTCCTGCAGAGATTAGTTAGTGCAGAAGACTGGACTTGGTATTCTTTGGGGACACTGAAGAAGTCCCAGCCCTCATGGAATTAATGGTCTAGTTATAGAGACAGACTATGCACATATAAAATAACTTACATTTTTGAGGCAACACGTTAAGAAAAAGAAAAAAAGATAAAATATGAAATATAAGCACAAAAGCTTTAAGTATATGCAAAGAATAGAATGATTAGAACGAAGATATAACTAGTAGGTGAAGATTTTTGAATCAACTTTATATGACACCTTCCTGAGATGAAAAGCTTATGAAAGATAATTCCTAACACCTAGTCTAAGTTGAATAAAGATTGCCACTTGATTTTTTTTGTGTGTTAAATATACCAAGAGACGTACATGGTCCTCCATCAGAGGAGTTACAAAGTGAACTCCGCTTTTTCCTTTAGCAAGCGGAAAAGACTTTCAATAGCTCTTGGTTTCTCCTTGTGAAATAAATATTCCAATGCTTTTCTTAGACATTGAAGACTAACAATGCCATATGTAAATTGCCTTTCATTCTACACACATTTGAATTTACTTGAGCAGAGGAGCACGGACATAAAAAATCTTAATTTAATATGCGTTTTAGGATAAATAGCTATTAATTCTATTATATTACATCAAATAAGAAGTTGGATGACTTATGGCCAGAGATGGAAATGTCATTATATAATGACACACACAAAAAATGGAAACTTACAATATAAAATAAGTTCCTTTAACTGCAGAAGAAACTGAACATATCATAATGTTTTTCAATATAGAGTGGCTTTCACTTCATCTTTGTACATAGAAGTTCAGAAATTAACTACTGTAACAGCCAGCTGCTTTTTTTTTTTTTTTTGCTGTGAGCCTGTCTCTCAACCCAGTCATTGCAAATTCTGTTATATTTTCTATTATAAATGTCTTCAAATCCCAAACTTTGTAATCCTGGCGTGATTCATAATGACCAGATAGCTGTAAAAGAAATCCCACAGGATACATTTCTGTCTCCTGAATTTCCACTCAGCTCTTTTTTTTAATATCTGTGCAAGATAGAGAGGTGGATCTAACTCATTATTACAGTGCAGCCTCAGCATAAGGATCTCATATCATGAGAATACTCATCTGATTTCACTGGCTGTTAATGGAAACAGTCACAAGTGAGCAGTGGAGAAGGGTCAACCCAAGGGTGTAAGCTGACCTCCACACCCTTTAAAAAAACATGCACACACACACATACACACACACACACACATACACGTGCCATCCCTCCCTCACTCCAGCTCCACTTTTGCCCTTTTAACATCTTGGATATTTGTGTACTATTTCCTTTGAACAAAGTATTCCACCACTTAAGGATATATATATATATATATGACAGATATATATATAAATATTTTAGACATATATAAATATATATATTTTAGACAGATATAAATATGTACTTTTAGACATATATAAATATATATTTTAGGCAGATATACATAAATATATATATTTTTTAGACATATATTTTAGACAGATATATAAATACATATTTTAGACAGATATATAAATACATATATTTTTAGACAGATATATGTATAAATATATATATTTTTAGGCATATATATAAATATATATATTTTAGACAGATATATAAATATATATATTTTAGGCAGATATATATAAATATATATATTTTAGACATATATTTTAGACAGATATATAAATACATATTTTAGACAGATATATAAATACATATATTTTTAGACAGATATATGTATAAATATATATATTTTTAGGCATATATATAAATATATATATTTTAGACAGATATATAAATATATATATTTTAGACAGATATATATAAATATATATATATTTTAGACAGATTATGTATTTTAGACAGATATATATAAATATATATATTTTAGACACTATATGTATTTTAGACAGATATATATATAAAATATATATTTTAGAAAAGATATATATATATTTTAGACAGATATACATATGTATATATTTTAGACAGATATATATGTTTTTGTGTATATATATATATGTGTGTATATTTTAGACAGAGTTTCGCTCTTGTTGCCCAGGCTGGAGTGCAATGGTGCGATCTTGGCTCACTGCAACCTCTGCCTCCTGGGTTTAAGCGATTCTCCTGCCTCAGCCTCCCAAGTAGCTGGAATTACAGGCATGAGCCACCACACCCGGCTAATTTATTGTATTTAGTAGAGACAGGGTTTCACCATGTTGGTCAGCTGATCTTGAACTCCTGACCTTAGGTGATCCACCCACCTCAACGTCCCAAAGTACTGGGATTAAAGGCATGTGCCACTGCACCTGGCCAAGAAAATAGTTTTTAAAACCATTGCTCTGAAAGATGGGGTATAATGACTTAGAAGCATCCTAACTTAAAACCACTGCATTTCAAGTCAAATGTGGCTGGCAATGGTGGCTCACACCTGTAATTCCAGCACTTTGGGAGGCTGAGGTGGGCAGATCACTTGAGTCCAGGAGCTCAAGACCAGCCTGGGCAATATGGCGAAACCTCGTCTCTACTAAAAATACAAAAATTAGCTAGGTGTAGTGGTGCGTGTGTATAGACCCAGCTATACAGGAGGCTGAGGCAGGAGGATTGCTTGAACCCAGAAGGTTGAGGCTGCAGTGCACCGAGATCAAGCCACTGCATTCCAGCCTGGGCAACAGAGCAAGACCCTGTCTCAAAAAAAAAAAAAAAAGTTAGGCAGAAAAATACTGTATATGAAATGAGAGCAATATAAATTAGGAATTGGTGGTTTATCAAGTAAAATGCAAAACAAATGAAATTAAAGGGTGGTGTTTAGTGGGTCATAAATCTTAATCTTTATTTCTGAAAAAGAAGAAAGGCAATCAAGGGACTTCACTTACAACTTAATTTGTCTAAATCAAAATTGTTTGAATGAATTTAAGAATATGAAAGCGTAAAATTGTCACCTCATCAAACTTATTTGTACTTTCCAGGATTGTACCCTTGTGCACATG
The DNA here is from genome assembly GCF_028858775.2 of Pan troglodytes. Classification (NCBI taxonomy): domain Eukaryota; kingdom Metazoa; phylum Chordata; class Mammalia; order Primates; family Hominidae; genus Pan; species Pan troglodytes. Next base: position 55,109,142 of record NC_072413.2, read on the forward strand.
TAAACCTACCACAATGAGCTCAGTCCAGTTTTCTAAGCGTTGTCTCCATCAAGCATCGTGTTTCGTTTTTGAGCTCACTCTGATTGGATGTTGCCGCAGTACCAGTTCTCTTAGGAGAAGACCCTTGTCAAAGGCAGACACACAGATTAACTTGAAAATACTGAAACCTTTCATTCTAAGCATTGTACAGAAATTGAATTCAGCAGAAGAACTTTGAAACAATCTATTTTTTTACCCAAAATGTTTGTGATGTTTAATAAAAATAACTAATAGAGCATTACAGTTCCAAAGGGCTCTATCATTAGCCATTAGCTCATTTGATCCTCCCATCAGATGGACAGACACCATTATATTACAAACTGAAACTAGGAGAAGAAGGAGGTTAATTTGACAGAAACTCAGATTTTCTGACCCCAAATCTCCTAAAGGGAACAAGCTCACCTCTGATTTAAAGTTCCACATACTTTGATTCAAGAACAGTATTATAATTTTGATATCCTATTAACTCTATGGGCAAAACTTCCCCTCTCTCAATGTATTTATTTGACTTGCTTTCCGTGGAGTGAAAGGTGGAAGGGAGAAGGAGACAAAAGAGAGCATTTTGCTGGGAATGTAGATAAATATGACAAGTGTGTTCCTAAGTCCATGAAAATGTTCACCAGTTCCTCCCATTATTTATTAGAAATGGAGTCAGTTGGGTATGTATATATAAGAATAAGGCAAGCTGAAAGCATCAAAATGTTTTCAAAATTCAATATAAGGACTTGGAGGCCTGGTGTGGTTTGGCTTCATGTCTCCACCCAAATTTCATGTTGAATTGTAATCCCCAATGTTGGGGGAAGAATCTGGTGGGAGGTGATTGGATCATGGGGGTGGATTTCCCCTTTTCTGTTCTCATAATAGTGAGTGAGTTCTCACAAGATCTGGTTGTTTGAAAGTGTGTAGCACTTCCTCTTCACTCTCTCTCTCCTGTCAGCCATGTGAAGATGTGCCTGCTTCCCCTTCGCTTTCCACCGTGATTGTAAGTTTTCTGAGGCCTCCCCAGAAGCAGAAGCCTGTACAGCCCACAGAACCATAAGCTAATTAAAACCTTTTTTCTTACAAATTACCCAGTCTCAGGTATGTATGTATAGCAGTGTGAGAATGGACTAATACGGCGCCCAAATGCTATTGCAGAATTATGGCAATTAAGTCCTTAAAAGCCATCTTATTTCATTGACTGTGAGCAACAATGTATCTGAGCCAATTTATGTGACTGAGGAAAAAAACATCTCAATTTATACTTATAATGGATATTTTGACTACATTGGCTCATATTTTCTAATCAGTCACTAACCAGGCAAATTCAATGAATCAAGTTACTAATATGTAGTAATAGCCAATGGTGTGTGACATCATACACAACTAGTTTAAAAACAAAAGAACTTAGAAATTAAAAATTATAATATTCAATTTAGAGCGTAGGAATAAATTTTATTAGTTTACTTTTTAAAATTATTTTGAAAATGTGACACATTACACGGTAATAGAAAAAATTCAAACAGTACAAAAATATACACAGTAAAATCTTGGTCTCCCACCTCCCATCACTGGGCTCCCATTCCTAGAGGTAACTGCCTGTTAGGTGCTTCTTGTTCATTCTTCGAGAATGAATCATATGCATAGATGTATATTTTCTTTTTATTTACACAAATATGATAGCATGCTGTACACATTATTCTACACCTTGCATTTTGCCCTTAATATGTCTTGGAGGTTAGCCCATGTCTATACATATGGAACCAACTCACTCTTTTTAACCAGTTGCATAGTAGTATTTGTATGGCTGAACTATCAATAAAAAAAAATATGCTCTATGGATGGGCCATAGGTTATTATTCTTTAGACTTTTGCTGTAGTGAACTTGAAAAAAATACTGTAGTGAATATGCTTCAACATGTGTCTTTATATACATATATATTCGTAAGATAAATTCCTAAAATAAATATTTTACTCGTAGCATGTTGTTTATCTGACAATTTCTAACATTACTTAATTATTTCAACTAAAAGCTACTCCAAAAAGATTTACATTCAGAAAGAAAGGAATGAGGAGGAAGTGTTAATCTTATCTTCCTTCACAAGGACAACATAGAAATGAAAGCCTTTTCCAAGAAATGTAGTTGTTTGGTTTTGGGGTTTTTTCATGGGCAATGTTGGAAGGTCACAAAGAAGAATGGGATAATTTCTATCATTTGAGGCCTAGTCACTCATTAAGACCTCTGGGAGAAAGGCTATCAGAACAGTAATCCACAAAGCTTCTTTCTTAAGGTTTTATCTCTCTCACCACCTCTAATGCATGCTGGCACAAAGTGGCTGAAATGATATATGCTATAATACATATATAGAGAGATTTCTTTTCCAAATCACAAACAGTGGTCTGTGCAGAGAAAAACTTCCTCATCTAGATATGAGACTTCTTATTCCTCAAGGGTCTCCCTGAGCCCTGAAAAAAGATAAGAAGAAATTAGACATATCTGACACTTCTCCATCTTAGGAAGCAATTTTGCAGGCAGAACCAAACTTTCCCAGTAACATTCCACTGCCATTGTAAAACTCTCCCAGCTTAGCTGAAAATTCCCCAGATTTCAAGGTGTTCAAATAAAGGAAGGGTCTGGGTGAGAATAATGTTTGCATGAGATAAAATGTAAAACCCCATCTATTCTTTCTTTTCACATACACAAAAAAATTTAAATTACCTAGCATATTTTTCTAGCCAACTGCCAAAAACCTGAGATGGAGCTTTTTGTCTTGCTCTCGACTACTGATGCTGGCTTCCTTCGAGGCAATTCAGGACAGCATCTGCCTAACCTCATGTTTCACTGAAATACAGGTTCTGAAAAGCAGGCTGAAGATGACATTCTGGGAAGAAGAACGATGTTGCATGCGGCGGGGGAGGGATGGGAGGCAGGAGAAAGGGAGGTGGCTGAGCGGTGTTAATGCAAATGTATTCCCTGGGCTTATTCACTGGCAAACTCAGTGGACACCCAGCCATTTGAATCTGGGCCAGCGAGTTTGGCTCCTCTTCTGCTGGCAGAGCACGAGCCCAGCACAGCATCCTGCTGCTGTTGGCATGTAGACAGCTGTCTTTCTTCATCTCACTCTCCCCACCACCGCGGCACACTCAACAGGTGTTGCCAGGGACACAGTGTGTTTGGCAGCTGTCAACTTTCAATAATCATCTCTGTAGCATATCCCTTTCTGTTCTCTCACCCCAGTTCTTCCCTCGCTCCCCACCCTCTTAAAAACCCCAGCACCATTTGGGCCTTTGCAAAGTGCAGAATTAGGCAAAGATGCTGATCAAGGCTCAACATGATCTGGATAGAGAAGCCCTGCCTGGGCCCCAGCCTAAGTGTGGCTGGGATTGCTACAAGATGCAGGCCTTTGGGATTGATCCAATTATTCTTTTTTACTCCCCCTTTTGAGGTAAACTGGTTTTGTTGTTTGGTTTTGCTTTTTATTTTATTTTTTTAATTAAGCCAATATTCCTTGAGGTTTAGTTTGCAGCCAAACACAATCTGTTGGTGATGCAGATTTTCACCTTGTGGAAATTGTATTAACCATCATCGTCATCATCATCCTCATCATCTGTATTTATGACATGCACCCAGGATATTTATATCTGTGTTCTATTCTTTTTTTCTTGCAGAGGGGTTAAATTTTTACTATTATTTTGTTTGACAAAGATAAATTGTATATGTTTATGGTGTATGTGATGTTTCAAAATATGTCTATATTGTGGGATGGCTAAATGAAGCTAATTAACTGTGTATTACCTCTGAGGTAAACTGCTAACCCATTTTTTCCTAACCTTAAATCCTTCCATTTTTCATTAGTAATGTTGAATTCCAGCTCCTCCCCTTATAATCTGTGTGCTCTTAATCACATTCTTTAACTTTTCTCTGTGTGTGTCTTCCCCCCGCCACCCCTTTTTGTGGAGAACAAGGTTTTGCTACATTAGGGAGGTCTCAAACTCCTAGACTCAAGCCATCCTCCCACCCCTGCCTCCCTAAGTGCTAGGAGGTGTGAGCCACCATGCCTGGCCCATTCTTTAGCTTTTCAAGCCTCAATTTTCTTATCTGAAAAATGAAGACAATATGTGCCATCTATAGCAATGAGATAAAGTAGACAAAATACTTAACACTAAGTGCCCAGTATATGCTGATGATTCCCTTCCTCCCCCATCTCCTCTTGAGCTTCATCCTTAAAAGCCCCAGGCTTTAACTACTGCCCTTGAGCTCTCAAAGACACGAGGCCCTGCTCACGTTCAGCATGTGATGGACGCTTGAAATGGTCCTTGTCTGGGGGCTCCTTCCGGTTCTGGTTCTTATCAAAGTCAGAGCCAAAAAATATGCTGGCCCCTGTAGGTCTGCAGGAGATGCCAAATAAATGTTTTCAAAAGGCAGGAATATACAGCTATTTATTACAGTCTTGTTTATAATTCTAAATATTGGAAACCCGTAAATGTTCATCAGTGAAGAAATGGAGGAGGAAATATTTATTTGATGGCACTCTGTGCAGCAGGTGTAGTCAGCTAGACCATTTACTTAGGCACATATATCCCTTACTATGTATGAGAAACTTCATAAATATTAACTCATTTCAACCTCTCAACAGCTCAGTGTGGTAGAGACCATTATTTTCATCATATTTGTTGATGAAGAAACTGAGACACAGAGAAGCCGAGCCCTTTGATGTGTATAACATGGGTAGGTCTCACAAACATGTTACCAGAGTAATACATGTGTCACAGAATTAATGTAAATTCCAAAAATCCACAAGAAAATATGTTATTCATGTATATCCATGTATAGTAAAATTATAAAAACAAGGACAGGAAGAATACACACCAAGTTCATGCTGTAGTTGCTTCAAATGAGGGGGAAGGAGGATGGGTCAGGAGAAAGCACGGAGAAGAACTCACTGCATCTGTAGAAGCCCATTTATTTTATTTATTTTTTGTTTGGTTGGTTTTTGTTTGTTTGTTTGAGATGGAGTCTCACTCGGTTACCCAGACTGGAGTACAGTGGCACAATCTCAGCTCATTGCAACCTCCACCTCCTGGGTCCAAGTGATTCTCCTGCCTCAGCCTCCTGAGTAGCTGGGATTACAGGCACTCACCACCATGCCCGGCTTATTTTTGTATCTTTAGTAGAGACAGAGTTTCACCATGTTGGCCAGGCTGGTCTCAAACTTCTGATCTCAACTGATTCGCCTGCCTTGGCCTCCCAAAGTGCTGGGATTACAGGCATCAGCCACTGCGCCTGGCTCCATTTATTTTATTTTTAAAAGGACATGTTAAAATGAGATAGTTCTGCATAACACAATACACTGTTTTTAAGTATACTTTTCTCTATACCTCTCTTTTTTTAAATTGTAAAACATAATACCCATACAGGAAAAGATATACAATATATTTGTAATATTTATAAAACAGTTATTAAACAAACAGCATGTAACCACCAACCAGGTCAAGAAAGAGAATGTGAGTGGGGGCCCTTCCCCAGTCGTAACCTCCTTCTGCGCCACCCAGAAGCAAGCACGCAAGCGCCATCCTGAGTTCTGTGATGCTCATTGTCTCATTTCTCCCTAGAATTCCATCCTTTATGTCTTCATCCTAAACAATATAGTCCAGTTGTCCCAATTTCTGAACTGTAATAAGTAGGATCATATAGTATGTATACTTAAAAAATATTTTTTTGAGACAGGGTCTTTCTCCGTTGCCCAGGCTGGAGTGCAGTGGCACTATCATAGATCACTGCAAGCTTGAACTCCTGGCCTCGAGTGATCCTCCTACTTCAGCCTCCTGAGAAGCTGGGAACATGGGCACCTGCCCCCAGGTCCAGCTAATTTTTAAATTTTTTTGTAGAGATGGCATCTTGCTGTGTTGTCTAGGCTGGTCTTGAACCCCTAGGCTCAAGCAATTCACCCACCTTGACCTCTCAAAGTGCTGGAATTACAAGCATGAGCCACCAAAGGCAGCCCATGTCATATGCATGTGTGTATTCTTTGTGTTGTTTTTTTGAGACAGGGTCTCACTCTGTCACCCAGGCTGGAGTGCAGTGAGGTGAACACAGCTCACTGCAGTCTCAACTTCCCAAGCTCAATTGATCCTCCCATCTCAGCCTCCTGAGTATCTGGAACTGCAGATGCACACCACCGTCCCCAACTAACTTTGTATTTTTTGCAGAAATGGGGTTTCACCATGTCCCCCAGGTTGGTCTTGAACTCATGGGCTCAAGCGATCCACCCTCCTCAGCCTCCCAAAGTTCTGGGATTACAGGCAGGAGTCACTGTGCCTAGCCCATATGGTGTGTATGTGTGTATTCTTTTGTGTCTTTCTTTTGCTCAACATTGTATTTGTGAGATTTATCTTCATTGTTCCCTGCTCATTTTCATTGCCAAATAGATTTCACATTTAGTTATCCTTGCCTCTCTTCACTAACATTTAAGTTGATTGCTCTGTAATTTTCAAGCTTAAAAGAAAGGCAGATGTTGCCTCCAACAGATATCCAGGAACGAATATCTTCAGACGGCTCCTCAGCTCAGCTTTCAGAAATGATGAGAACAGCCTTAATTGTTTCGCCATGAAAAGAATTTGTGTTTGGACTTACCATTGATGTATTTTGTTTCTTATTCACTTCCCTTAGTCAACAGCTTGCTTTTCTCTGTTGCTTTATTTGCCTGACACGGTTACACGGTGAAGCTGTAGTTCAGAAAGGGATCATCAAGGCTCTCATCTGATCCACGCCCTGTGTCTTACACATAAGGAAACACACGTTGTCTTGTGGCTCACTTTTAAATACATTTTAGTAGCTCTGAGACCTATAGACGGTAACTTGGCGATTGGAATAGGAGTTTTAAATGTTCTGTTGTCTCTGGCAGCTGGTTAATCGTATGTTTAAGAATAAAGTGTTGCCAGCATTTCTCTGCAGCGCAAATCTACTCCATATGAGACCCATACTGAGTGTCACAGAGATGTTGTCAAACGTCTAAATGAATTTTCCCCTCCTCATTATTAATCTCTGTACAGCATTGCATTTAAAAAACCACCCCAGGCCTCAGTAGTGAGGAGGGAAGAGCCCACAAAACAGTGTTATTCTCCCCAGCACATGCTAGTAATCAGGCCAAGCAGCAGAGACATTTCTGCATTGTAAGGACCTCGGTGATGCTGTAAAAGGCATCTTCCCACTCTCCAATGTTTCCATTAATATGTAAAAGCTTAAGCTTGCTAAAAGGATTATTGCACATCCTATCTGATGGTAAACTGGCATTGCAATGATTACATTATCTTTTTGTCATTTTCTCGTAAAACATCTTACTCTTCAAGAGTATAATTGGCCTCTTATTAATGTTAAAGATTAATTGGCATAAACGTAACACATTGCTGTAAATGAAAGTCATATTTGCAATCTTTAGGGTCTTGAATTCATGCTTTACAGCATGGCCATCGTATATATATATATATGTATATATATATATAAAATATATAATATACACATATACATATTACATGTATAAATATATATATTATATAATACAGTCAGTCCTCTGTATCCACAGGTTCCACATCTGCAGATTCAACCAACTCTGGTTCAAAAGTGTTCAGAAAAAGCAATAAAACATAATAATACAACAATGAAATAGTATAAATTTTAAAATACAGTATAACAACTATTTACATTGCATTTACATAGTATTAGACATTGTAAGTAAGCTAGACATGACTTAAAGTATACAGGAAGATGTGAGTAGGTTATATACAAATGCTATGCCATTTTGTGTAAGAGATGAACACCCATAGATTTTGGTACCCTTGGGTGTCCAGGAACTGAGGGACAGCTATATGTCATATGTTCTGGTAACAAGAAGCACAAATTCCACAAGAGGGTCATTAAGTGTGATAGTGGAAATGCCCTAACCTCCACCCTTACTTCTCAAATATTCTAGCTATTGGAGATAAAGTACCATATACCATCCCATGGTTCAATACATATACCATTTCCCAGAAGACAGTGCCACAACCATGCAAAGTATCCCCAGTTCAACCCACACCTTAGATGAACCTTCCAAAGACTCATCTACCGTCTAATCGCAGGATACTTCTGTATTTCTGGGTGATGAAGCACACCATTATTCTTTGGTCATGAGTCTATTTTCATATCTCTTTTGCCAGAAAATGGGTCACTTGGCCTAAGACCATTTGTGGGAGAAATGATATGGATGGATCAGATGGTGATGATAGTGGAGGCCCTGCAGGCAGGCGAGGCAGACCAACATTCAAAGTATGTACTCATTACAATAAAGCTGAATTCCATCCCTCCCAGGTAAAGAGGTCAAATGCAGGTAACCTACCACCAAGTGGCTGGCTGGTTTCTCTGAGGAATAGTGGCAGATGGAACACTCAGTTTCTGTCTCTATTGCTGGCAGTTTGGACTCAGCAGTGGCAGCAGCTAGATGAGCTTTAATGAGACAGACCCATGTTATTGGGCCCAGGTACAACTTCAATCCCTTCTACAATGGCCACTGAATTCATGGGGACACTAAGCAAGCATGAAGATGGCTAGGGGAAAAGGCTAGTCGGCCTCTACTGGATGGGTAGACTCCTCACCTGTTTGTGAAGAGCCTCCTCCACGGTAAGGTGCCCTCTGGATGATATTCACAAGGACTCAAAGGTACACACACTTTGTGCCACTCCCACAGGGTTTTCACATGCCTCCTACCCAGACTGACCTATTGCCAGTCTTCCAGTCCTGTTCCTTCTGGACCACTCACTAGCCAACCAAACTATTTTCCATGGCCTGTGAGCCTATGTACATACCCCGAATATATGTCAGGTTACTCCTCCCCTGACACAGAGTGTAATTAGGAGGCCATAACTAATACTCATCATCCCCTTCTTCTACCACCCATTTCGAATTCCCTTCACCTTTCTGTTAATCTAGGCACGCCTCACCCCTCACCAATTCTGCTGGCCTAGGCAGCTTGTCTGGTGAAGTGATCCCGACTCTCATCTTTAAGGCTATAACTACTGTACTTGTCCATTTATTGTTAAAATTAGGCATAGAAGCATCCAGAGCCAGGGCCGGGCAGGGGGCTCATGCCTATAATCCAGCACTTTGGGAGACCAAGGTGGGTATACAGCTTGATCCCAGGAATTCAAGACCAGCCTGGGCAATATCGGGTGACCCCCCCCCCGCCAACCGTCTCTACAAAAAATACAAAAAAATTAGCTGGGCATGGTGGTGGCACGCCTGTGGTCTCGGCTACTTGGGAGGCTGAAGTGGGAGGATCACCTGATCATGCTGAGATCATGCCATTGCACTCCAGCCTGGGTGATGGAGTGAGACCCCACCTTAGAAAAAAAAAAAAAAATCCAGAGCCACACCAGTGGTTATACTGAGCACCAACCACATTCTTCCCTTGCCCCATTGTGTGCAACAGTGCTACCTGCTCCTGCTAATTAGCTATCTCATAGCTTCCTGAAAGTTAGACCTCCCTTGGTATGACTCTGGCCTTACTGCTAATTTCAGTAAGTGCATCTCCCTTGCTTCTGATGTTTAAGCACTGCTAACCAAAACTGCATTGCTTGCAGAGAGCCCAGTTCTGTAGCAGCATCTCCACCATCATCCCGGACCCAAGCTGGGTAAGAGGATAGTCACCACTTTGTATCTCAAGGATGCTGGTGCCCCTTATCTTCCTGCAGAAGGTAAAATAAATATGGTAGTGGGAGTTTTCAAACTTATGTAGTGTATCCATTTCAGCATTCTCCCTTGTTTATGTCCTTCGCTTCTTTCCTCTACCACCTACCATGGCAGCTCTGGTTCTACTTCACTTAGTGTGGCCATCAAGCTTCCAAGAAGCTTCCAGGAGCTCTCATTAGCACCAGCTCTGGGGTTCTTGACAGGCTATTAAATCCTGAATCACAGAAAGATTACTACCATTTCAATAAACTATCTATTTTTCAACTTTGTGTTCTATCCCCTTGATTTAGCACTCTCAGGAACCAATCCCAAGTGTACTCTCCAAGCCATATCTCCTTCTGTATTTAGTCTCCCTTCCTTAGCTGGCCTAGCTCACTGCAACTTCCACCTCCTGGGCCTAAGTGATTCTATGCTGAGATTTGATCTTTATTATTGGTATGGTTATAGGAGGGGAGGTTGGGGGAGGGGTAGGTGGGCAGGTAAGAGAGAGATAAACTTGGTCTTTAAAGGCACCTGCATGATCTAAGTTTTCATCATGCCCTTCATTAAAGGGGTTCCATTATCTTCTGACAAAAAGGAGGGAGCCCTCCTGTCGATCCAGTGGTTTCAGGGAATTTGGGAGTTCAAGGTTTTCATATACATACACCCAGACCGTCCCGTCCCAAATCATGGAGCTCCACACTGACTTTGACTGGAAGTTTCACTGCTTTTATGATTAAGTCTGGAACCTGGTCCTCCATTCTGTCTGGACTTTGGCTGCAAGACATTAGGGTCCCCTTAAATGCTACCAAGCAGGCCCTCTGGCTTTCATATTTTGCTTTGAATTGGTCATTAATTGCTCAAGCCTGACATTTTCTCTTCAACTAATCAATAACACTCCACAGTAGCCACACAACTCCACTGTCCTCGTAAGATAATTTCTCTCATGCCTTCTAGGCAATAGAGATACTACACCTGACAGTGCATCCCCACCCACTGTCTCCCTTCCCAGTTCACCACTGGCGAAATTTTTTTAAATTGCATTGTGACAGCATATTGGGGCTAACCATACTTCACCTGTTATCAATGACGGTATTCTCATTGCCAGGTGGCTGGCGAATGATTCAGCCCCCAAATCTCATATTAGAATCTGGTTCTTAGGACACGTGTGGAACCAATTGTCTTCATTGTGTTCCCTGGAAACAGTCTGTGATGAAAAGCTGCATGTGGAAGACCTGTTGGGAGTGCTTTCAGGAGATGCACCTGAGGGAAATTAAGAGGGCAGAGTTGGTGAAGATGATGCTGACTCACAATGCAGTTGTCACTGAGGCCTCAGTTAATTCAACACAGAGCTCTAGAACCAATATGGCACTTCAGAGTTGCACAAAATTAAGGCAAGAGGGACAGGCCTTTGTACATCCACATCTTCCAGTTATCAGCCTCAGACCAATGCCTAGTGAACTGTATGAGGCATTTTCCAGGGAAAGACACATCTGTGGGCTGTTAACCAATATTCTCAACAGCAAGGTGCATTGGGCCTGGACAAAGGATCTGGGCAGAGCACCAGGGTACCCATTATACCCAGTTCAGAGTTACCACTTGGTCTCTGCCATTCCCCAGTCCCATTATCCCTATTTGACAGTAAAGAATTCAATGTCATGGCAGTATTCCCCAGTCTGAGCCTCAGCTTACACAATACAGCTACTACCAAGTTTGTCAAAGATGTGACTGTCCCACTAACCAGTGCATTTATTTTTACCAAAATGAAAAGTGTTCTCTGGACTCTGCTAGGGTATATAGTCAGGTGACAGGCTGTGAGTTTGTACATCATAAATCTATTCTAACATTCTCACACCCTTGAGCTTTCTGACCCCTTCTTGCATGCCAAGGGAGTTCTGATACCTTCACATTATTTCAGAAGCCATCTTGAAATTCAAGTGTTAAAGAATTATCCTGGGCCGGGCACGGTGGCTCACGCCTGTAATCCCAGCACTTTGGGAGGCCGAGGCAGGCGGATCACGAGGTCAGGAGATCGAGACCATCCTGGCTAACGGTGAAACCCCTTCTGTACTAAAAATACAAAAAATTAGCCGGGCGAGGTGGCGGGCACCTGTAGTCCCAGCTACTCGAGAGGCTGAGGTGGGAGAATGGCGTAAATCCGGGGGGCGGAGCCTGCAGTGAGCGGAGATTGCGCCACTGCACTCCAGCCTGGGCGACAAAGTGAGACTCTGTCTCAAAAAAAAAAAAAAAAAAAAAAAAAAAAAAAAGAACTAACCCAGCAAACTCTTAGACTAGCTCCATACGTACTTGACACAATATTGAGCCCAGATCCATGGGTGAGTATCACCACGTGAATGAATGTAGCCTTATATTTCACCTTATATTCACAAGCTCTCAAGGTTTTTTCCACTTGTGTTCCCCTCTCCCCCTTTCCTGCCACTATAAAATAGCCAGATCTTATGATTCCTATGCAGATCTTATAGGAACTAAGCTACCAGGGAGTTATCGAGACTAAGGAGATAGCACAGTCACTGGAATCGGGAATAAGGTGGGGATGTGTTCATAAGAAAAAGGTAGAAGCAGAAGCTGAATTATAGCTAGATTTTACTATTGAGAGAGGAAACACAAACTATGTTACCACCCTGGGATAACCTTCTTTCAATGTTTGCAAAGGCTGCCTTCTAGTGAATGTTCTCATCAACCCTAGTCCTCCTAGTGTCTTCTCAGCAACATTACTGGGCAAAAGTCCATTTAGTGTGAATCGAACACAAAATCAGAGCTGGTCTAGCAACAACAGTGATTTCAGATGCTGGGCTAGAGTGCCTTAATTTTCCTTAACTCAGAATTGGATTGGTTCCAGAGCCAAAGGACAGACTAAGTTAGAGGTGGGTAGCTCAGAGATGTAGAGGCATAATACAGAGTAGTTTAAAGCCTGGGACAGGAAATAAGATAGAGCCTCAATTCATTTCTCAGCTCTACTACTTAGCAGTTGAATATCCTTGGGAAATTTACTGAGCTTCTCGAAGTTTCACTTAACTATACTCATTTGTGGACTGGGGATGATAACACTTATTTCAATGGGTTACAGTAAGATCTAAATGAAATATTACCTGTGGAGTACTTAGAATCACACTCACTACAGAAGTACAGCTCAATCAGTAGCAGTTGTAGCAGCAGTAGTAGTTGTTGTTCTTACTATTAGTGGTGAGGACAGAAGATGTTGGAAGCAGAGAATCAAGCTATTAATTTATAAAGAGGGCAAAGAGAACTGTAATCTCTGACCTAATAACAGGGAAATTCACAGGCCAATTCCTAGAAAATTAGGGAAAGGTTCTAAATGCCCCAGAGACCTGATAGCCCCCTAGCAGAAGGCAGCATGGAGCAGAGGGGTGAGCACTCTACACCAAATCACAGATGTCAAGAATCCCAGAAAAGCAACTTCAACTTCAATTGTTGCCTATATATTTTAAGATATATGCAAAATTGGCAAGGGGTAGATGAAACAGGTAATTTAATACACAATTAGAGTGTAAATTGATATAATCCATTGGAAAACAGCTGGGTAATCTATTGAGTCTTAAAATGCTCATGACCCAATAAATCCACTTCTCATAACCTAGCCTAAGGAAATAATCCCAAATATGAAAAAAAATCTCTATATGTAAAATTTAATTTCCTCATATTTATATTATTTATAATAGAAAAAATCTAAAGGAAACTAAATATTCAAAATGAGGAAATAAGTAAATAATAAAGTATATGTAATATTATACATGCCTTTAATGTTATGTGTATCAAGTGCTTATAATATTGAAATATACTTCTCACATTAAATTAAAAGTGGTGCATACATACCACAACTATGTAAAACAGAAACAAAAACTTTAGTCAGAAAAAATACTGAGAGGAAAATCCACATGTCCTGTAAATCTTCTTTCTAGGCCTACTAGATGCATGACTAATTGAATTGATGTAGGTGAAGGACTTGATGCCTTAAAACAGGAGTGGAAAATGGATCTCTTCTCTTGCCCAGCACTAAAGGATAGATGATGGCAGCATAGAGAACAGTCTGAGAAAGGTTTCTAAGGCCCTGCGGCTGGGCTCTGCTGGAAAGAGGATCAAGATTCACTGATAATGTCTGTCATGAGCAAATTAGGGGACAGTAACAGCGATTGTTTGGAATATTTGACATCCTTATATGACTCATCTTTTAGATAATTACAGTGTAAGAAATTTGGGTAACTGCATGAAACTGTTGTAGAGGAGATTCCCTTCCCTGAGAAGAAAGTAGAAGTACATGACCTCGGAGGTTCCTTCCAACCTGGAGAGTTGTCAGTCGAAGTGTTTCAGAGCCTCACAGGATTAGCAAGGAAGATGTTTTGTGGGGACTGGGAACCAAAATGAAGTTTCAGAGCCCCTCAAAAGTCATAACACAGCTGCTTACTTCATAGACATCATCCACAAACAGAACAGCATGATTATTGATTTATCACTCAGTCCATCATCCCAAAAGAAAAGTAGACAAAAGCCATTTCACACAACAGTTCTGAAGAAGCAATTTGCTTGTAGAGATTATGCCTGGAGTCTCCCTACCAAATCGCAGACATGTATATATATGAGGTTTCCTGGCCTCCTGACTGGGTAGTAATCATCTTGTACACTTGACCCAACCTGAGAATTTCTGAAAGTAAAACATAGAGCCCTCCAGCATCATTCAAATTCTTCACATGTCAATGATATTCTCAGCACTCTAGCCAGCATTGAGTTACTCAATCGAGTATAAATTTTTCCCTCCACGTTCAGTCAAAGGCTGTTCTTCAAAGGAAATTGTCGAAAGCTGCCATCATGTTTGGTTTGTAATGCAATGGCAACACTAAACAGCCCAACATGCTCCTCTCACTAGGTCTTCATGTCTTGGTGGAATCAACACGTGTTTGGGTTCCAAGCAAAAGCTGGCCTGTGGCAGCTTGCACGGGAAGTGAGGCTCACCCCAGCAGGTAAAACATAACAAACAAATGTGGCTTAAAATAATTAGTACCCACGCAGAGCAATCCCTGCAGAGTGTTTCCCTAGACTAGTTGCTTGAAGCCTTCTTTTAGATAAAGAAATGGGCTGATGGGCAGGGAGAGGAGGCTTGAGATACAAGGCAAGAAAAGAAGCTGGAATTTTCAGACATAAAGCAGGGCTAAGAAAAGCAAAAGTTGGCCTCAAGGTCCCAGGCACCCTGAAAGGCCATAGGAAGTCAAAAGTTCCTCTGAATAATTAAAATGTTTTCACTCCATCTGAATGTCTTTTAGTGGTCCAACCACCTTCAATTTTCATAAAAAATTTTGTTTTATTTGCTAGTATTCTCCAACTGGGGAAGCTCGCTGTGATCCTTCTTTTTTAAAGCCAGCATTTATTTTGATACTAAGGATAAATAAAATATTGGCAAAAGTTTCCCCAGGCCAGGAGCTCTTGGGGGATTTTAACTTTTGCCCATTGAGTGTATTTGCCAGAAACATTTGGATGGGTGGGATGGGCATGGCAGCCCAAAGTATTTTTGGCTCACAAGAGATTTTAACCAAGAGCTGTCAGGCTCAAACACATTCAAAATCCAAACGGTGGAGTGCAAGCACATCTGGAGAATTGTCATAATCCACATATCTTAAATTTATAGAAAATACTTATTGGAAGAGCAATGATGCAAGTTTAATTTTAGGTTCCCCAGAAAAGAAGATTTCAAGGCCTTATTTTTGCTTTCTTATTTATAAAATAGGTATCTTTGGAAGAAGGAGTGTCATTCCTTCACACATCTCAACCTGGATCTGTTTATGAGTATGTTGGAAACTGTTTTCTCTGCTTTCAAACATACTTATTAAATAGAAACAGAATTAATCTAGGTCTCCCTTTTCATTTAACAGAGCTTGGGAGCCCCGATATCCATTCAATTAATTAATTGTGGAAGAAGAGTCCAAATAGACATTTCTAAAAGCTCTTCAGCATGATGAGTAGAGGAAGATAAGCATTTCATTAGTGCAATGACCACTTGCATGTAATTCTTTGATGTGCCCTAGATACGCAACTCTAAATGTAATTACAAGGGCATACTTGGGAGATCGTTTCCAGCTGTCATAAATAGAAATGGCTCTTATGAGTTTTTTATTCTAATAACTTAATTCAAATATATTCCCACTAAATTGACTCCATCTTCACATAAGAAAATATTTAGAAGCCAATTAGCAACAATTATGTGTCAGATAATTTTTTTGAACTACTCCACTGCCCAGAGGTTAAAATATTCAGAATTTCATGTTCCAAAATTTGCTCTTATGAAATTCCTTCTATAATAACAGAAACGTTCATAAAACTTAGAAGAGTGGAGAATATTTAAGCCCACTCTCCGTTTCAGTTCATTTGATGCTCGTTTTCACTGTGTTGTCTCCCCCAACAAAATTTTGAACACCTGCAATAATGAGCAGCATAATACACTGCCTGAAAGATCTGCTCTATTTTAGAGAGTTGGAAATTTTAGCAAATTTTTACACAGGCATCCCTCAGTATCTGCAGGGTATTGTTATTTTTCATTGACTTTACCCCAATATTTTTTTTTTTTTTGAGACGGAGTCTCACTCTGTCACCCAGGCTGGAGTGCAGTGGCGTGATCTTGGCTCACTGCAATGTCTGCCTCCCAGGTTCAAGCGATTCTCTTGCCTCAGCCTCCCGAGTAGCTGGGGCTACAGGCATGTCCCACCACGTCCGGCTAATTTTTTGTTTGTTTTCTTTTTTTTTTTTTTTTGGATTTTTAGTAGAGACAGGGTTTCATCGTGTTAGCCAGGATGGTTTCGATCTCCTGACCTCGTGATCCGCCCATCTCGGCCTTCCAAAGTGCTGGGATTACAGGCGTGAGCCACCGCACCCGGCCTCCCCCAATATTTTTGATCCATGGTTGGTTGAATTCCCAGATGTGGAACCCGTGGATACAAAGGACCAACTGCATATTAGTTTCCTGGGGCTGCTATAACAAAGTGCCACAAGCTGTGTGACTGACAACAGCAGAAATGTATTGTCTCACAGTTCTGGAGGCTACAAGTCAAAAATCAAAGCGCTGGCAGGGCCATGCTTCCTCTGAGATCTGGGCCGAATCCTTCCTTGCCCCTCCCTAGCTTCTGGTGGTGGCTGTCAATTCTCATTGCTCCTTGACTTGCTGCTGCATCGGTCCAGTCTCTGCCTCCATCATTTCATGGCTGCCTTCACATTGTCATCCCTCTGTGAGGAACCTGCAGATATGAAGGGTCAACTGTATATATTAATTCCAAACCTTCTTCCCTGTAATTTCCACCAATTCATCTACGCACTGTCTTCTGGAATCATAGTAAATGAACCTATTGAAATTCCCTTTCCCCAGAATAATCATCCAATATCTTCAACCTTTCCTCATAGTTTCTCTTTTCAAGAAGACCCCATATTCCCATCATTCTTTTTTGGGGGTTCAAACCCCAGCTTCTCCACTCACTTAGCTGGCTAACCTGGCAAGATACCCAGGGCGATTTTAGGTAACAGATTGCTCACTAAGTTTTTCAAGTGGGACCTCTAATACCAACAATGTACAGGGTTGTCATGAGGATTAAATAAGGTATCAGCTCAATGTTTATTTTCCCTTCCCATTTTAAAGTGAGGCACCCCTAGCCAAATGAGATAAGATATAGTGTTCACAGCACCATCCTTCTATTAACATAATAATGTGTCAATGTTTTAAATGTGAGTTTGTGTTTTCTGTAGCTGTGTCACACTGGTGACTATAATGTTGTGTGTTACGAATGGAACTGTGTCCCCTTCCAAGGGTATACCCTTGTCGAAGCTCTAACACCCAATGTGACTGATTTTGAGATAGGACCTATGAGGATGATTAAGTTTAAATGAGGTCATAAGGGTAGGGCCCTAACTTAATAGGATTGGTGCCTTTATAAGGAGAGGAAGAGAGACCAGACCTTTCTCTCTCTCTGCATGTGCATAATGCACTCAGGAAGAGGGTGTGGCCCTCTGCAAGCCAGGAAGAGAGCGACTACCAGAAACCAAATTTTCTGGCCCCCTGATTGTAGACTTCTAGCCTCCAGAACTGTGAGAAAATAAGTGTCTGCTGTTTAAGTCATCTAGTCTGTGGTATTTGGTTATGGCAGAGTGAGCAGGCTGATTCAGAGTGTGGTACTGTGAAGTATGGGGACTGCTATAACAAAACCCTAAAAATATGGAAGTGGTTTTGGAACTGGGTTATGGGAATATGCCAAAGAGTTTTGAGGTGGTGTTAGAAAAAGGCTAGATTGCCTTGAAGGGATTATCGGTAAAAAAAAAAAAAAAAATAGATAGATAGATAGATAGATAGATAGATAGATAGATAGATGATAGATAGATAGATAGATAGATAGATACTAAAGGTGATATTACAGGCCTCTGATGAGGCCTCAGAAAGAAAAGAGGAGAGCTATAGGAAAATCCTCTGTTATCTTAGAAAGTACAGCTGACCCCCGAATAACAGGTTTCATTTGTTTGTGTCCACTTCTATGCAGATATTCTTCTGCCTCTGCCGCTCCTGAGACAGTAAGACCAATCCCTCCTCTTCCTTCTCCTCCACAGCCTACTCAGTGTGAAGATGATGAGGATGAAAACCTTTATGATGATCCACTTCCACTTCATGAATGAATTCCAGTTAATGATTTTCTTAATAACATTTTCTTTTCTCTACATCACTTTATTATAAGAATACAAGTATATAATACATTTAACTTATTATTAACTTAAATATGTGTCAATCAACGGTTTATGTTATTGGTAAGGCTTCTGGTCAACAGTAGGCTATTAGTAAAGTTTTGGGAGAGTGAAAAGTTATACAGAGTTTTGACTACATGGTAGGGGGGGGTCAGTGCCCCAACCCCTGCATTGTTCAAGGTTCATTCAACTTTACATATATCACTGTGAACAGGATGTTGGTACAAATATGGATGTTAAAGGCCATTCTGGTGAGGTCTCAGACCAAAATGAAAAATAGGTTATTGGAAACTGAGAAAAGGTGATTGTTGTTACAAAGTGTTAAAGAACTTGGCTGAAATGTGTTCTAGCATAGGGGTCCCCAATCCCTGGGCTGCAGATTGGTACCAGTCCGTGGCCTATTAGGAATCAGGCCGCACAGCAGGAGGTGAGTGGCGGGCAAGTAAGCATTGCTACCTGAGCTCTGCCTCTTGCCAGATCAGCAGTGGTGTTAGATTCTCATAGGAGCACAGACCCTATTGTGACCTGCGCATGTGAGGGATCTAGGTTGTACACTCCTTATGAGAATCTAATGAGTGCCTGATGATTTGAGGTGAAACAGTTTCATCCCAAACCCTCCCCATCCCCTCAGTCTGTGGAAAAAGTGTCTTCATGAACCTGGTTTCTGGTGCCAAAAACGTCGGGGACTGTTGTTCTAGGGTTTTGAGGGAGGTAGAACTTGTGGGTGATGAAAATGATATTTAACTAAGATGTCTCAGCAAAGTGTTGAAGGAGCAGCATGGTTTCCCCTTATCACTTACAGTAAAATATGAGAGGGGAGAGATGCATTGAAGGAATTGTTAAGCAAAAAGAAATCAGACTTGGAGATTTGGAAAATTCTCAGCCTCCCCATATTGCAAAAAAAAAAAATGGAGAACTTCTGAAGAGAAGATAATTTTTGAAGAGAACATTGTAAGTGAGGCTGAGCAACCCTTGGATAGGAAATTGGTTTGGATGTGAAGCACAGATTTAATCAGTCATCGCAGCAAAAGCCAGAGATGTCGATGGGGTGATACCAGCAGAAACACTGCAAGCTGAGACTAAAGCAGACAGAGAGAAAAAAAGGATGCAATGAAGGAAGGCTGTTGGACTTCTGGAATCCTACAGGATGAGACAATAAAGCTATTTGGGTTTTGTTTTGTTTGTTTTGAGACAGTCTTGCTCTGTCACCCAGGTTGGAGTGCAGTGGCGCAATCTCAGCTCACTGTAACCTCTGCCTCCCTCCCAGGTTCAAGCAATTTTCCTGCCTCCGCCTCCCAGGAATTACAAGAGTGTGCCACCACACCAAGCTACTTTTTGTATTTTTAATATAGACAGGATTTCACCATGTTGGCTAGGCTGATCTCGAACTACTGACCTCAAGTGATCCACCTGCCTTGGTCTCCCAAAGTGCCGGGATTACAGGCATGAGCCACCGCGCCTGGCCAATAAAGCCATTTAACAGCAAACATGCTTTATCCTTCAAGAAAAGAGAGAAATGACCCCAAAAGTGATCCAGACATCATCAGGGCTGCCACTGTCACCACAGGCCCATGGGGCAAGAGTGCTTCCTCCATGGTTTCAGAGGGTGAGGCCCCTCCATTTCAGCAGGCCAGACGGCCCTCACAGAAAGCCTCAGGGGTGGGAGCAGAACCACTGCCTGGGGCCATGGGGGTGATGCCACTGTCCCAGTGGCCTGGAATGCAGAGTACCAGCAAGAGAGGATTGTTCTCCAGCCCTAATATCTATGAGATTTGCCTTCCCAAATTTTAGACTTGCTCGGGACCTGTCATCCTTTCCTTCTTTTCAATTTCTCCCTTTTAGAATGCAAATGGCCATCTTCTAACTATTCTACCATTGTATTAAAAAGCACACAACTTACCTGGTTTCACAGGTTTACCTCTGGAGAGAAATAGTGCCTCAGGATTGATCATACCTCAAGTCTCACCCATAACTGATTTAGATGATCTCTGGATAACATTTTGGACTTGGAATTGATGTCAGAATGGGTTAAGACTTTGGGGGCTGTTGGGATGAGGTGGCTGTATTTTGCATGGGAGCAGGACATGAATTTTGTGGGGCTAGAAGTGGAATATTGTGAACTAAATTATGTCCCCCCAAAATTCATAGGTTGAAGTCCTATCCCCCAATGTGACTGTATTTTGGGATAGGTTCTACACAAAAGTAATTAAGATTAAATAAAGACATTAGAGTTGGGCCATAATCCAATAGGATTGCTATTCTTATAAAAAGAAGCTCTCTTTTTCTCTTTCTCTCTACATGTGCACAAAGGAAAGGCCATGTGAAGATGCAACAAGAAGTTGGCCATCTGCAAGCCAAGAGAATAGCCCTTGCCAGAAACCAAACTCTCCAACACCTTGATGGTGGACTTCTAGAACTGTGAGAAAATAAATGTCTGTCATTTAAGTCACCCAGTCTGTGATTTTTTATGACAAGCCAAGCAGACTAAATACATTGTGCCTATTGTCAAACAAAATCCCTATGTTTTACTTTATATGCTGCTGTTAAGACATGTCTACGTAACATATTTAATGCAATGTAAGAGTTAAAGAGGAGAGACTTGCTCTTTGTGAATGCAAGTGCTCAACACTACCTTTTTAATGACTCACAAATAATTCTTTCAACCACCTGTAATAGAATCTTACCCAGTGCCTATGTCAGGTCATCAGATTACAGTTGGTAGAATCATACTCTTACTAAAAATGGAACCAAATTTGCTCATCTCCAGGCTTCTGGAACCTATCCATTCTCCTACCTTTTTTCCTCAATAATAATAATAGCACCCATCACTGGGCATGATGCTAAGTGTTCTGATGGATTAATCTCTCTCAACAACCTTATAAGGTAGGGGCTATTCTTATCATCCACATTTTATAGGTGAAACAACTCAGGTTGTTGTAAAGATGAAGTAACTTGGCCAAGGCTGCATGGCTATTAGTGGCACGGTCCAGGTTTGAACTAGCTATTGAACCTTGAGTAAGTTATTTGTCCTCTCCATGCTACATTTTTCTTATCAATAAAACAAAGATAATGATAGTACTTACGACATAGGGCTATCACAAGGATTAAATGACATAATACAGGTGAAATGCTTAGAACTCATACACTGTCCTACACATCACCAAATTCAGGCCAGCCTAGGATAGAACTGTCAGCTCCATGAGGGCAGGGAGCTGTTTCTGTCTTATTCACTTCTACATCTCTGCTCCTCATGTAGTGTCTGACACACAACAGTCATTCAATGGATATTTGTTGAATGAGCTAAAGGCAGGTACCACTTAGTTCAAAGCTGTGGGAAAAAAGGTCAAGAATAGGAAGATGTTGGAGGAGTCTTTTATCTCCAACTACAATGCCTCTAGTTTTTCACATTTCTTGTTTTCATTATACAGCCTAAGGTTTTTCCTGAGAAATTCTCCCTCCCCTAGGAGGAGCAGTAAGTGTCCCAGTTGTGTATTTCTATGGCTTCCCAGACTTCCTTATCAACATACCATACTTGCCTACTTTTGTCTTTCCTGTTGAACTGTAAATACCAGGAGGATGAGGATCCTACTCAGCCTACTCACCAAAGGATCCCCAGTGCTCTGCGCATGAAAGTTGAACAATAAATATTTACAAAAGAAAGAAATGAAGGAGGGATGGAGGAGCAGGTGGGGAAAGGAACCTAAAGAAGGAAGGAGGGAAGGAGGGGAATAACAAAGAGTTTCTGGGAATTTTGTCCAGCAGGTAGGGCACTATGGTGGGAAAAGCAAGGAAGGAAATGACTTAGAAAACAGAGCAATTGACATAGAATTCATCTAGGCTGGGGGACTTGAACTTATTGCAAACAGCCACCTATTCTTTTATACACACCTCAGTATTATGGGCTTCAGCTCATCATTGACAATATTTGATCTCAATTTTCAACCTGACGATGAGCAACTTACCTTATACTGGATACACCAAAACCACAAATGTGGCATGATGACTAATGATGCAACACAGGAGGCAAGCTCTGGCATCCACGAGAAAAGTCCTATAGGACTGCAGAGATGGGAAAGATGGCTGTATGGTAGTGGGGTCAGGGAGTCTCCACCAAGGAGAGAGCCCAAGAAGAGGTCATGACAAAGAGTGAGCAAAGATGAGAAGACTGGAACCTTCACTGTCAGCCTCATAGAGGAAGACACCTGAGGACACCTTGGTGATTATGAAAATGAAATAATATTGATAATGGCTAACATCGGGCACTTACTTTGAGCCAAGAATAGTGCTAAGTGTTTATCAACATATTAACTTCCATTAATGTATAACTATATATATACATATAATTTCATGTGTGTATATATCAATAATATATACATTATGGATATATCAGGTATAATATATATCAGTTATATATATTATACACAGTTATTATTATGACCACTTTACAAGAACAAACCATTTCACAGAGGGGTGAGGTAATTTGCCTAGGAGCACTTGGTGGATAAATCCTCCAGCCAGGATATGGAGCCTGATAGTCTGGTAGACAATGAGTACACAGGTTGTCCTGGAAGAGTGCAGACTCTGTAGCCAGATACATCACAAAATAAAAAACTAGCAGGGCATGGTGGCTCACTTCTATAATCCCAGCTACTTGGGCGGCTGAGGTTGGAGGATTGCTTGAGCCCAAGGGTTTGAGGCTGCAGTGAGCTGTGAATGTGCCACTGCACTCCAGCTCTGGGAGAGAGAGGTGGACCTCATCTCTAAACAAACAAACAAACTAGAAACGTCAAGCCCTCGGGGCTTATATTGAAAAGCTGGGAGAAGCAGGAAAAGCTGCTTCCACAAAATGAGGATAAGAGGTAGTGGGTAAAAGAGATGAACGTTTACTGCATGTCCACCTGACCTTACACCCCATGTTCCTTCTGCTAAACTGACACAGAGATAGAACTACTTACTCAAATTTCCCTCCTTCTCTCCCAGTTAAGGGAATTTTCCAGTTGTGTGTGCATTTGTCTAGAGAGGCTAACACACAATGAAACTGATGTCCAATTGTGGAGGTACCTGGAGGCATTGTCCCATCACCCCACCTAGCAGAACTGGCAATGCCTTGGATGTGTGCAATGAGAATTTTTAAAGACCAGGCTTCTTTTTGCCTTGAATCCCTTTGGCTGGTCATAGCCCTGTTCTACAGCACAGGTCACGCTCTCTTCTCATTTAATAAATTCATGAATGTAACCAGACAGAGGAACCTATCTAGATAGGCTCAACTTTTTGGGTAGGATTCATCTTCAAAAAATGTGAAGTTTGTGGAATAGTGACATGGAGTTTTGTTCAGCCTGAACAAGGATCTGAATTGGATGCTGTGACATGCCAGCCCAGATCCTCCTTCAGCCCTGAAGAACCTTTTCTCCCAGCTGCTGGGGGTGTTGTTGGCACAGTGCCCTTGGCTGTCAGCCTCTCTGGGAAGATCCTGGCTGAAGAGAGCTTCTCCACACAGGACACCTCATATCAAATTGATTGATGTGTTGTTCATAGGTCCTGGCCCATCTAAGCACCACTCTGAAGAACCATCTTCACTCCAGAGCTCCTAGGAGGTCACCTGAGACATTGATGGAGACTGTGTCACAGCCTAACTTCTCCCACTTGCCCAGTCCTCACCCTCCCCTTTCCACCATTGTCGATCCCCAAAACACTCCTAATAAACATGTCGTGTGTTCATCTCCATTTCAGAGTCTGCTCCTCAGAGGACCTTACTTGTGACAGGATCTGATCGAATTATCTTTATAGAAGATATGTTTTAGCTGCCTCTCCACTCCCCCAGCCTAGGAAGAGTGGGTTTTAGAAGAAATATTTGACAACTGGGGTAGGGAGGGGGGACCTAGTTGCTGGCTTACCCCGTTAGAAATAGATCTCATTTTGCTTTTTCCCCATATCTCTGGTTCTGATGCCTGTTCATTCTATTGCATTGTGAGTTGTTGAAGGACAGGGGCATCTCTTAGACATCTTTGTGGTACCCATGGTGGCTAGCAGAGATCAGAAGTGCTCAACATCAGACTCAGTACCCATGTGTCCTCTCCCCTCACTAAATTCCAAAGGCATTCATGTCATTCCTGCCACTTTCCATCGGTTCCTCATAAACAAGGTAGAGGCTAAGGTGATTTGGTAGTAAATCATGTCAGAATAATTTATATATGCCTTTAATAACTAGACCTAGACTTTCTGTGCTACTGTTTAGATGTCTTGGGACAGAGATCAGGTGTACTGAGCTGAATGATGTCCCTAAACAGATATGTCCACATCCAAATCCCTGGCACCTGTGAATCTTACCTTACTAAGATTGAAAAAGAGATCTTTGCAGGTGTAATTAAGCTAAAGATCTTGAGAGGAGATCATACTAGATTACCAAAGTGGGCCCTAAATCCAATAAGTATTCCTGTAAGAAATGGAAGAGAAAACACAGAAAGGCAGAAGAGGAGGCAGTGAGTGACCACGTCAACAGAGATGGGAGTGATACAGCTGTAAGCCACAGAATGCCTGGAGCCACGGAAACTGGGAGAGGCAAGGAACAGAATCACACCTAGAGCTTTTAAAGAAAGCACGGCCCTGCTGCCCCCTTGATTTCAGACATCTAGCCTCCAGAATTGAGAAACAATGTTTCTGTTAGAAAGAATAAGTTTCTATACCATCCAGTTTGTGGTCATTTACACAGAAGCTCTAGGAAACATTAGGTCTGGAGAGTTAGAGAATCCAGAGTGAGTTCCACCTATACTATGAGATTCATATATTGGGACTTGAATTTCTACTCTGACACCCCCCAGACACTACCCTGTGCCTCTCCCATTGCAGAACAGACCTCTGCAATGTTCATAGGTGTATGAACATTGTATGTATGTTCATAGGTGTATGAACATTGTATGTATGTTCATAGGTGTATGAACATTGTATGTATGTTCATAGGTAGGATACTGAGATCGCCCAGAAGTCTGCAGTAGTGACTCTGGGCCTTGTGCTCAGCACTGGCCATTCCAGGGCCTGGAGAAGGCCATAGCCCCAAACACACCAGAGGAAGGAGATGGAGCCTCATTTGAGCAACTTTCCAAACATTTAACAAAGATGTCCTTGAATTCATGATCCAGCTGCTCAAAAAACTCTCAAGCAAATGCGGTATTATTAGATAACACAGGAGTTGCTGGAGTAGAAAGGAATTTTTAGCAATCATAACATAACTTCCATTTTAGATGAGAAAACGAAGGCGGCAATGTTTTAATGTGACCCATGGTCGTAGTCAGAGGCGGAGTCTGAAGTCGAATTCAGGACATTCTTCCACTGTGCCATACTGATGTACACTCTTAGAACATCTCTCTTTTTGGTTGTTCTAACATTCTTAAATTACCAAAGAGAATTGCTTATCTATGTATTTTAAATGAGGTATATAAAAGTCAAGTATTAGTCCTAATTTTAAAAATAGCTGTGTTTTGGACAGATATTTAGAATTCCAAACCAGCTTGCATCCTGGTGACATTCAGCTAGATGGAAATAGAAGCAAACAAACAAAAGGAAAGCTTAGAGAGCTGACCTCCCAGCTGCACGGAAAAATGGCTTTGAGGCAGTTCACCCCAGCTAGGAAGAGCTGCGGTGAAACAGCGTGTCTACACCATACACATACATATTCAGACGCTTTGTCAAAAAAGCCCAATGCTAGAGCATTTCAATTAACAAAGTGGGATGGTTTACCTGATAAAATGCTCCCTGTGTGAGTGTAATTACATATTTATACCCCACAGAGAATTTTTAATTTCTGTTTGGTTTGTTTGCCTTGAATGTGTTTGTCACTGGGAGTGTTCTTGATGTGCAATTTTAAAGCAGTGTTGGCCAACTGTGTGGCTTGTTTTCATTTTAGATTCATTACAGTTTGAAGATGATGCTTTTCCCCCTGTATACACACAATATTGATACTTCCACAAGAAGACAATACATCAAGGGACAGGAAAAGCATTAAAGGAAATCTGTCAAGTACCTGTTTTTTGGTTCTCCCCTAGTTGCTTTCTCTTGTTTGACTCAACTGGAGGCTACTAATTGAATCTGAAATGCTTGAAAACATGTTTTCTTTTTTTGCAAGTCTGCTTGTTTCTCATCTTCTGCATATAAAACTTTTCCTTCGCTTCACCTCCCCCTCATCAATATAGCAAATAAAGCTGGAGAAACAGAGGTCCTTTCTGTGGTTCTTCACCCTGTCCTTCCCTGATGAGTACACAGACATGTGGTTATACATTGCTGATTAATTGGAGCTGCTTTCATTCCATCAGTAAGCCTCCGTCTCCCTGCTATGTCCTGGATACCACTGTCTAGCTTTGGGTATGCAGAGATAAGTTGTAGCCCCTGATCTCATGGAGCTTGTGTGCCAGCAGAGAAGCCAGGCATGGAGAGAAGCACTTACAGTCTAGCAAGGCAAGTGCTGTAAGCGAGGTGTACCTGAGGCATGGGGGGAGGCACTGTGGAGGTGGAAATCAATTCGGCCCAAGGCAGGCTTTATGGAGGAAGAGGTGGCTCTGGAGGTGGATCTTTTTTTTTTTTTTTTTTTAATTTATTTTTTTTATTATTATACTTTAAGTTTTAGGGTACATGTGCACATTGTGCAGGTTAGTTACATATGTATACATGTGCCATGTTGGTGCGCTGCACCCACTAACTCGTCATCTAGCATTAGGTATATCTCCCAATGCTATCCCTCCGCCCTCCCCCCTCCCCACCACAGTCCCCAGAGTATGATATTCCCCTTCCTGTGTCCATGTGATCTCATTGTTCAATTCCCACCTATGAGTGAGAATATGCGGTGTTTGGTTTTTTGTTCTTGCGATAGTTTACTGAGAATGATGGTTTCCAATTTCATCCATGTCCCTACAAAGGATATGAACTCATCATTTTTTGTGGCTGCATAGTATTCCATGGTGTATATGTGCCACATTTTCTTAATCCAGTCTATCATTGTTGGACATTTGGGTTGGAGGTGGATCTTAAAGAGATCACTCACACACTTGAGAACTCATCAGTTGCTCAGACCAGAGATAAAGCCCTGAATAAGACCACAGTAAATGCTAAGATTTACTATATTAAACCTGTAGACTTACAGATCACCTACATAACATGCAGCAAAGTTTGATGGCCACTATTCTCCTTCCACCCTGGGTTACACAATTTGTCTTCATGTCAGATAATCATATCTTAGCTGATCTTTCCCATTGTTCTGCCTCAGACTGCAACACACTCCAATGCATTCTTCACAATTGCCAATCAGATAGTGATCAGAATCCTTCATCAGGACTGCCTGGAGAATAAACTCTCCAGATAGATTCTCCTTCCTCTCTGCCCCATGTTCTGGGCACCAAATGACCTGGAAGTCCCTATTTCAATTTTCTGTGCTTTGCACAGCCATTTCTACCTGAATGTCCTTCCCTCCGTGAGATGTTTTTCACCTGTTTGCCCTTTGGTGTGCCTGCCAAAGCTGTCCCCCAAAGCAGACTTGCTGGCTTCTTCCTTCCAGCCACCGTGATGCCTTGTAATCAAACTTGTCTTAGTTGGCTCAGGTTGCTATCGCAAATATGTCATAGACTATGTGGCTTAAACAACAAACATTTATTTTTTATAGTTCTGGAGGTTGGAAATCCCGAGATTAAGATGCCAGCAGATTCACTGTCACTCATGATCCATTGCTCACTTTAGGGCTTCATTTTAGGAATGTGATTGAGTAGAAATTAAATATCCACATTTATTCTCTTGAAATGTTCTACTTCCCTAACACAATTGTAAAGCTTAGAAAACTACAGCCCTCCAGAAATGAAAGTCCACGTTCTGTGCGTGTGCATTTCTTTCATATTTTCACTGGCTCTAGGTGTAGGATTTTCCCCTACTGACTCCAATTTAAGGAAATGTTCAGTGGTCCCCTGGCTACTGTGAAAAATCGACTTAAGGTCTGTCCTATTGGTACGCAGGCAGTGACGTCATTTTACCTGGTAATGTATGAAGTTCAAATGCTTGGGAAGTTTGCCGTATAAATCAATAAATAATAATAGTAATTGCGTATTTATCCACTAGGCCACCTGGAATATAGTCGTGTGATTTTACTCAGCATTCAGGGAAATGCAAGGTTTTCATTTTCTCTCTCTTTTTGGAAGGAAGCATACTGCTGAGACTATTAGAGAAAATGCAAATCTCCTGGCTGTTTGGGAAAGCTCCAAAAGAGTGAAAGTGAGCAGTTGTTACCAGCAGTGTTTGGATGAAAATGTAAACTCTTTGTCTTTAAAAGTGTTTATTTAACTGCGGAGAGTTTACACAGCTTGTGGAGAATTACAGTGGAAGAAATTACATTTCATTTCCACCATCATCAGTTTTCTCCACCTGCCAAAGGTCCCCACTTCAGTCTGCTGGGGCATTAGTAATGCTTAAAATGATCACAAAGAAATACCAACATTTGCTGTTAAGATGGGGAAGAATGCAGTGGGCTCAAAATGAGGAATTTGCATGCCTCCTGGCCCCCACACACTCAGAATAATTTCTTCTAAAATAAGTTTTCCTATCAGATTTATGTTCTGCTTTCTCCTCACCCTGTTGCTAATGAGTAGGACAGAGAAAGTTGCTAAAACCACTGACCCCTTGGCAAACACAGGACTCTGTTCCTTATAAATGCTCCATAAATATGTGTTGAGTAAATATTTTTTAAAGTGAATGATTACATGCATTAGCGATCAATTAATGATTACTGATTAATTAATGGATTTATTTATGTTCTTTTTGAGAGGGAAGATATTCCATTTGAGGCAGAGGTAAGGTAGGGAATGTTCAGATTTCCTGTCTCCTCCTACCTAAACTCTTTCCCTACTTTCTGCCAACCCTAAACATGGGTGCCACAAGTAGACACCGATTAATAATGGGTGAGCTGACGATCACCAGAATGGCCTCCCTGTTTTGAGTTTCTAGAATCTAAGTCAGAATGCCCACATTAACACTTTGTTCTTCTCATATTAACATAGAAATTGTAAATCTCAGAAAAGCGTATCTTCTCCTTATCCTATTGAGAGGATGATTTGGCCAAAAGGAAACATGCAATCATATCACATCAGGTTTTCAAATTGCAATGAGTGAGGCCTCTGATGGTTCCTAAACCAGATGGTCAATTCATGTGGGGAAGCTTTTTTTTAAAATAATAATAACAAAAAACAACAACAACAACTCATAATTCTTGGGGCTATCTTCAAAAATCTGATAAAGTAAGTCTTCATGAAACCTAGAGACCTATATTTTTAAAACTTGCCCAGATAATTCTTGTGATCAACCATGCCTGGGAATTGTTTCTTCACATTGCAACAGTGTGGTCCCTAGCAAACATTCAAACACGTGTGATATTTGGATGACAAATACAAAATGAAAGATATGGATGTGTTACAAAGAATATATTTGGTTTCCTGTGGAGCAGATGCTTGGCCGACTAAAATGCCAATGATGAGATTCTTGATTTCATTCACCTTACGTTGATTATTCTGCAATGGCCTGGAAAATCACTGAGTTGTTTTGAAATAAGCACCTTTATACTCTATCAAGGTCAAACCTTTTACTTGATGTACTTAACTAACCATGTAAAATATTACATCAGCAAGCCTACGAGGCACTTGGAGATATATTCACATTTGCATAATGTCCTCTGTAAGTTAGTCTTTGGTCCTTAAGGGTGTTTAGAATAACTGCATGCAAGAATATATTTAATCCAATCTCATTTTAGCTTTTGCTCTTTTAAGATTTCAAAATTAATAAATCCTCCTGATACTCCAAATTACCATGAGCTTTTATAAGCATAACTTTGTAACTTTAACCCATTTATGAACATACCCCACAGGCAAATGTACTAATGAATAAGAAATAACATTAGAAGTTTAAAAGATGGTCTCTTTATGAAGTAATGTAAGAAAATCCTGTTAGCTGGATCCAGTACAAAAGTGCGATTTCTTAAAAAATAGAAAATCCGTCACAAAATTACATGTAATTACAATAACCAAAGGATAGAAAGTAAGAATAGTTGAAGTACCATGCATTATTTAACTTAGTACATGTTATCACTTGCTTGCATATGGATGAAAGCACGGGAAAAAAGGAACTGACACAAACTCTCCGCCTGCAGCTAAAGAAATTGTGGTATTTTGTACCTGGCTTCCTCGTATGTGAATTCTTGGCCAAAACCATCAACACACCTGATAGGTAGAATATGCTTCAGGTTTCTTCAGTCATTACCTGCTGGCTGCTTCTCTTCTTCAACCCCCTTCTCACTGTCTACCTTATTCTAAGGTTACACTACAAAATAAAGTCAGTGTTCAGAGCTGAAGAAAATGCTAAAATCCGCTTGGTCAACAAACTAGGCCACTCCTTCAATACGGGCAACAAAATTACGAGCCATATCTTATTATCATAGGCACACTTACATGTGAATTTCTATTTTCCAAATCTTTTGTGGTGTTTTTATTCCATTTGTTGGTGCTAAGTACCATATTGCAAAAAGGCCTCTCACACATGCCTCTGGTTCACTGAGTAGGACACTGTCGCATACAAGGGATAAATCACTTGCCCAATGTCACATGCTAGTGCTTGCCTGGGCAGAAAAGAGAATTTAGATTCACTGAGATGCTAATCTTACATGGTTCACTAAGAAGATGTCTGAAAAAAGGATGAAGTACTGCCTTAAAGCATTTGAAAGGAAGATTGTGAAGAGCAGGAAATGATATTATGCGATAAGCTGTGAATACGGAGAGTCTCGCATATGGGCCAGCGGAGTCTTCATGGCAGAATGTCTAGTATGTTATCTGCAGCTGAGGGCATGAAGAGAGGGTGGGGAAGCAGTGATGGGTGGGATGTTTCCAGATGGGAAAAGTGGGGCTGACTTCTGCAGGCCATTCCTGGAATGGGTGCTCTCCGATGTTGCTGATAATCTTCCTGGAAAGCGCCACAGCTTCAAAAGTTTCTATTTATCCTGTGTTAAGTAAAACTGAAATGTGAGCAAAATCTTATGTTCAAAAATTAGATACAGACTTATGTTTATGATGAAAAAGTAGGAATAACTTAAATAACCAACAAATGGAAAACAGTAAATGATGGTATATTTATGTGATAAAATATTTAATGTCATGGGCAAGAGCTTTTTCTATAATATTAAAAAATATAAGTGTATCAAGTAAAATGATCCCCAGTGAAACACATTAAATTGTTAGCGATGATTTTATCTCTAAAGGGTAGTGTTAGGATAGGGTTTAGTTTTTTTTTTTTCCATTTTTTATGTTTTTCAAATTCTTTATAATAAGCATGTATTACTTTATAATCAGAAACATAACTTTTTTTTTTTTTTTTGAGACAGGATCTCACTCTTGCCTGGGCTGGAGTGCAGTAACACAATCACGGCTCACTATAGCCTCGACCTCCTGGGCTCAAGTGATCCTCCCATCTCAGCCTCCCAAGTAGTTAGCACCACAGGTGTGCACCATCATGCCTTGCTAATTTTTATATTTTTTGTAGGGATGGGGTTTTGTCCTGTTGCCAAGGCTGGTTTCAAACTCCTGGCCTCAAGCGATCCTCCTGACTCAGCCTCCTGAAGTGTTGGGATTACAGGCATGAGCCACCATCCTCTGGCCACATTTTTTTAAATTACCATACAAGATTCTTTCACACAGTTGGTGGAAGGATGAATTAGTATCATCACTTAGTGTGCAAAGGTATATGTAAGGATGTTTATTGTAGCATTAATTATAAAAATAACAAATTGGAGAAAACAAATGTCTACCAGCAAGGAAATGGATAAACAAATAATCACTGTAAATATTATAATTATTATTATTAAATAGGTAACACTTATCGGTTTTTATTAAGTGCTGGACATAGTTCTAAGTACTTAAAGCGTCTTAATCTTTTTCAACTCCACCATAATCTTTTGAAATACATACTATTATTATCCTCATTTACAGATGAGATATTACAGACATAATATTCATTACATCCAGCTTTTAAAGCTTGAGATTCTGATGCACTGGTATGGATGCCTATGATAAAGCAAATCACAAAGGACAATATTTCAGATAATTATCTTTTTTGTTTTTAAAAAATGTGTATACAAAAATGTAAGCATTTGTGCATTTAAACAGGTCTGAATAAACAAATCAGATTCTTGATAGGGCCTTCTGGGAAATAAGTGTAGAAGTGATGAAGAGAGTTTTACATGTTAGTTCATATAGTTCTCAATGTTTTATATTGATTCTTGTAATTAAAATATTATGTTTTTAAAAGAACAATGGCTGGGCGATGCCTGTAATCCCAGAATTTGGGAGGCTGAGGGGGGCAGATCACTTGAGGTCAGGAGTTTGAGAAAAGCCTGGCCAACATGGCAAAAACCCATCTCTACTAAAAATACAAAAATTAGCCAGACATAGTGGCAGCCGCCTGTGATTCCAGCTACTCAGGAGGCTGAGGCAGAAGAAGCGCTTGAACCCGGGAGGCTGGAGGTTGCAGTGAGCCAAGATTGAGCTGCTGCACTCCAGCCTGGACAACAGAATGAGACTCCATTTCAAAAAAAAGAAAAAGGAAAAGAAAATTACACTATCTTTAGACAACTAATATTGAGGAAAACAAAATGCAAACCAGCTAGCAGAATTCACAAACTACCAAACAGAACTTGAGTGTGCAAACCACAGAATGGTTGATATTATCTTAGCCAAGATTACATGGATAAAAATAGTAGGGGCACACCTGAGCATAGTTACTCAGAGAATGAGAACTACAAGTTTGGGGGCACAAAGGAAATGGCTCAGTTAAGCGAAGGGTATATATTAGGAAACCAGCAAAATGAACTTGGTAAGGTAATATAGTCTGTTAATGCAGGCCCCTGAATAGCAGGTTCACAATGTGGGGCTTCATCCAGTAAGAGGTAGATAACTACTGTAAGTTCTAAGGCAAAGAAATAACATGTAGGACACAGAATATTTTCAAATTCATCTTACAGGCGATTCAGATGGATTAGCAAGAGACAAATCCATAGGTAGTTAGGGCTAGTTCAAAATCAAGGCATAAAATAAGACAGATCCAGGACTAAGGCAGAGACTTGGGGAACGGAGAGGAAGAGCCATCTCAGAACAGCTCCACCCTTAGCCCAAGCAAGAAGGCCCCCATCTGGGATCCAAGGTTTTAGAAGCCTCCACGTATTGCAAAAATTCAAACGATTAAATTTAGTTAATTTAGTAAGGAACACATGGACATGTCTTTCTGGGTTGAATGTTCTCTAAAAATCCACTCTGTAGGCCTCAGGGAAATGCTTTTCCACCCTTCTTGTCCTATTCCCTTAAGGTGAATGAAATGCAGTGATGTTCAGACATCAACCATGAAGGTTTGCAGTTTGCGCTTCTGTCTACATTAGAAACATACTGCTTTGCAGTGCAAGAGGGCCTGAGCAGCAGAAGTGCTTGGGATCAAGAAAATGCAGTCACTTCCTCTCCATATAGAAGACACAGATTTTTGCATAGCAAAATATTTTTCTTAGCAGCTTTGAGCATCCATTTTCATGCTTCTCTTTATGTTTCCATCCATGGTTTCAAAGTCCTCATGATTAGTTAGAGCTGAGGAATATTTTGTAATATTAAATAATTTATATTACTCTCACATTTGAGGATCTAGATATAACATCTATGTAATACACTAAAGATTTTGTGCACAGTTTCATTTTTACAAAATTATTTAATAAAATTGTTAGAAAATTAAATAAAAATTCAATTAACCTGCCAGTTTTATCTAAATAATTTTGCTTTAAAATGTTTATATTTATTAGTTGTATTTTAGCTTTTAACTTTAATAGGTAAATTTAAATATTTTA
The DNA here is from genome assembly GCF_028858775.2 of Pan troglodytes. NCBI lineage: Eukaryota > Metazoa > Chordata > Mammalia > Primates > Hominidae > Pan > Pan troglodytes. Next base: position 55,143,500 of record NC_072413.2, read on the forward strand.
GAAAACCTTTTTTGAAAACACATTGAAAAATAATTTTTATTTTTGGTAAAAAATCTTAATTTGTCAATGTTTATCTCAAGTTATACTTTTTCTGAAAATACATTCAAATGTATTCTTGAATACAACTACATTTTATTTTTAATCTTTCAGGTAGTTACTATTAACACAAGTGGCATGAAAATCTTGATCATAACAACATAATTGGTGATTTGACTGAAAAGAAGCCAAGAAAAATAAATTGTATTAAATTCACATATAACGACTTATGAAATATGTATATCTTTATTTTATCACTCATCTAAACAGTGCCAGCCCATCAACAGAACACCCAGACATGTATAATTACAATTAAATTCTATTGCCTTTGACATTTGGCCAACTTTCAGTCATATGTAAATTATAGCTTTATCCAAACCATGTTATCATGAAGGTATTTTTCAAGAGAAAAAGGAATGTAATTTAGTCAATGGTTTGTAAGCTTGATTTTTTTATAACTTTCAAATATTTAGATATGGAGTATACATGCCACTATTATATTCTTCTTGCCCTAGGTCTCTAAGATGACACAGGCAGTCCAGGATTAAAAAGAAATGTCTAATAAAGGATGTGGGAGCAAAGGAAATGGAGGCATTAAGGATAAAAAGATGACTAATCTGGTGTCCCCACTGACAGGAGGAGGGAAGTTGGAGAGGGCAGCTTGAATCCACCTGTCCTTTTGTAAAGCCTGGGGAGTATGAGTGGTTGTAATCAGTCATAAACCTCAGGCATCAGCTGAGGAACCACAAACTCAGAATCAACAGTATCAGTCAGGAGTAGGAGGGTGAACTTGGCACCTTGGACCCACATCTGACCCAGCCCTGTGAGGACAGCAGCTATGGAGCAGTCCCTGAGCATGGTGGCTGGAATGGACAGTACTCTGTTGGATGGAATCAGATTTCAGTATTTCTACTACGGACAATCCCAGAGTGGATTTTAGACTGAGATTTCAGAAACAGGTATTATTTCAGAATACCTAATCACATCATAAGCTTGCCAGAAGCAAATTTTATTAAATAAAATCTCTAGATCTTTTCTGTTACTGTTCTCTAAAAATCACTTCCTTCTCTCTCAACTGGCCTACACATCTGGGCATTGCCTCAGACTATGTGGTGCTCTGCTGATCTCATCTTCATGTTCCTTAGGCTTTGTGTTAAGGTTACCTTTTTCTTTTAGGTCATCTAACACTTTAAAGGACGAACCACTCTGTCCGCTCTGCCTCAGGCTACTTTTTCCTCCTTGTCACATTCACCACCCAGGTGGGCATTGCCAGTGGCAGCGGGGGCAGCACACTGACTCTTCTCATGGCCTAGTCTGACTGGTCTAACTCAACTCAGTCTCCTCTGGCTCAGCCCTACACGGAGCAGGTTTGAATATGACCCTAACAGATTTGAGTGAAGAACAGATGAGGATTTCAGCAAAGAGCCATGAGGAAGGCTACCCCCACCCTAACAGATGATTTCAGCTTTTTCTTCCTTTCAAATTCCTTCCCCTCCGCCTCAGCCACTACGACCACCTAAGGCATTAGGAATCTTCCGGGGTCAAAGCAGTGCTTTCCATAACTGACCCACACACAGTCTTTAAATAAGACTTACAGGCTGGGTGTGGTGGCTCACGCCTGTAATCCCAGCACTTTGGGAGGCCAAGGCGGACGAATCACCTGAGATCAGGAGTTAGAGATCAGCCTGGCCAACACAGTGAAACCCCATCTCTACTAAAAATACAAAAATTAGTTGAGTGTGGTGGTGCACGCCTGTAATCCCAGCTACTTGGGAGGCTGAAGTAGGAGAATCTCTTGAACCCAAGAGGTGGATGTTGCAGTGAGCCAAGATCATGCCACTGTACTCCAGCCTGGAAAACAGAGCGAGAATCCATCTCAAAAAAAAAAAAAAAAAAAGACTTTCAAAAGGTCTTTCAATGCATTTGAAACTTTTGTAGACTGTTTTACTCATTCTATGAGGTTAAGATGTAGTGGCACTCATCCCTACCCACATTCAATTTATGCTATTTTTAAAATTCAGTTCAAGTCAATTAATCATGCATAGGATAGGACTTATTAACGTATTCCCAGTCTCCATTCACCACCAACGCCCCCACCCATCCACACACACATATCACCCCCTCACCAGCTAAGAGAATGTTGTCCATCTCTCCCCATTCTCTCATCCTCTAAGCTCATTTTGGCATTTGCCAAACTAGCTTGGGCTGTTTGTGAGACAGAATATGAGGAATGAGTAGACAGAAAAAAGACCTGAGAAAGAGAAAAATGGGAAAAAATCTTGCTAGCTGAGCCACTTCCCTTGCTCTCCTTTGTTGTTAAAAACTGAGGTGATAGGTAAAGCTGAAAAGAAATTAAAAAAAAAAAAAAGGCCTGAGCTATTTACTCAGTCTACACAATAAAGAACAGACAAAAGGGGTAGAGGAGACAGAAAAAAATCAGCATGAGGTGTCTAGAAGATTATTTCTGGGGTAGGATTTGTAAGTGAGAGTCTCCAGAACCACTGCAGCCTGTGAAGAAGTGAAAGGGGGAGAGGGGATTGTTGTCATTGGGAGATATAAAATATACCCCAAAAATGTTCTATAACTGACACAGTTACATTTCTAGTGGTTGCTGGACTTTTCAGAATATGACTCCACATAGACAGGGCTCTTGGGCCTTAGTTTATATTTAAGTTACATAATTATATAAGCCTCTGGTTGGAAAGAAATGATGAAGTTTTATGAAATCCCACAGGGTGAAGTCTCTCCCAACAGAGACAGAGCATAGAAATGTGTTCAGGCAACAATGAAAATTTGAATTGGTCTAGAGATGGGTCCTCCACACTCAGGTAAACCCAGCGTTTCCCACTGACAAGTTTTTCTTCATTTTTCCTCTTACCAATCTTTCAGAGCCAGCTTCAAATGTTTATTTTCTTACTTTTCCAAATGGAAAGACAGAATTTCCAAATGGAAAGATAGAATTTCCAAATGGTGGCCTTTTCCTACATGAAAAATTTACTATAGAAAGTCTTCCAATATTCTATTTCTTGGCCTGGTGGTGGATCCACAAATTTTCTTTGTGATGGATCACTGAGCTAAATATATTTTATTTTTGCATTTTTCTGATATGAGAAAAAAGTTAAAAGTTATTAAAAGCATGACTTTCTGCTGTGCTGTTCACTAATAACTGAAACTCAAAATGTTGGGAAAAGTGTAAAATGATCTTTTATTCTCTTTGATAGTCTCAGAGTTGGGGAACAGCTCCTAAATTTGGAAACATCTAGATTTGCACATTCACTATTCCTGTCTCACCCATTAAGAAAAGACTGACTTATTTAAAAGCTACTTTTTACACATTTAGAATCTAGGGAAATCCTGGAAATAATTTACCAAACACTACCCTGCTCCTCACTTTACTATTGAAATGTATTTACATTTTAAACATAATGCCATCTAGATGTTTGCTCATAATTCTGCCATGCTTATTGTTCCAAGAAATGTGGATTTCCATCCATCGGAGAGTTTGAAATCAGGTTCCAAAACAAGGAGCCTAACTCTGAACAAGAACCCATCATTTTTCATGAGGATATAATCCACCTCGAGAAGGAGCCACAGTTTAAGTATGCCAGATTTAGGGATAAAATCCCTTTGGGTCTGTGGAGAGGGTGGAAATTTTAATCAACTATTTTCTAGCTCATAGAATCCCATATGGTGTTGGGTCATTGTGAACATGGGAATGCTTTGACATTGCACATCGCTTTTGTTTCTCCCCCTAAAGTAAAGCCACAACATCCTCTGTTTGAGGAGCTGCATTGGGTGGAAGCTACTCCCAAGAGCCTGTTGATGTCTGCTGGCAAAGCTACCCGAGCAAGTCATGCGTGAGTAGTCTTCTTGCTAATGTTTTGGCATGTCATGATTATGCACTGCTAAGTCTTTGTCAGGAATAAACCTGTTGCCAATGTTTGTTGTTCATGCCTGTTGTTATTAATTTTCTTTCTTCCCCGCCCTTATGGCAATCACGCTCTATTGTAAAGGGGAAGGAGAAAAAGTAAGGAAGCTGAAGATTGCTGTCCTTCCCAACTGCTTGCAAAAGCACAGGGAGATGAAGTCTGGGAGAAGGAGAGGAGGGTGTATCAAATAACCTCCAGAAAGCAAGTTCATTGGCAGGAACTCCTAAGTCTAAAGCAGTTGTACTCTACCTTGGCTGCACATTGGAATCACCAGGGGAGGTTTTAAAAGGCTGATGTCTGGGCCCCTCCCCCATGTTTAAATGTGTCTGGAGATGGGCTAGAGCATCAGGACTTTGCTTAACTTCCCAAGATGATGCTGATGGGGAATCAAGATTGAGAACCACTGCTCTTAACTCAGTGAGCAATCCCTGCCAGGATCTACTCTTCAATGGTTCCTTGTCTTCCATTCTGACTCATGGAATTATCCCCTTTCAGATGCCATAGGATCACGTGATATTACAGCCATCCAAGATCTGCAAGATCGGTTCATCTTGCCCTCTCTTTTGAAGTAGCTATGATGTGCCACAAAGAACACTGGATCTGGGTCACTGTTCTGCCTCTTACTTAAATGAGCTATGACAAGTCCTGATGTCTCTCCCAGGCTCTTTTATCTAAGATACTGGACATTTGAGAAATTCAGTGGCCATTACAAAGGCATCAAATTCAGTTTTAGGCATATGGCAATGCATAGTTGGGCAGTAAATGATCCCTGTTTCTGTTTTTATAGATGGGCACACTATACCCCAAAGGAGTAATTGTCTGGAGCTCTTCCTATTATCACTGATGCTGTCAGCAGTTTCTTGCCCTAGTTCTGATTTTTTGTTTTTGTTTTTGTTTTTTGGTGGTGGTGTTGTTGTTGTTGACGGAGTCTCCCTCTGTCATCCAGGCTGGAGTTCAGTGGTGTGATCTCGGCTCACTGCAGCCTCTGCCTCCCTGGTTCAAGCAATTTTCAAGCCTCAGCCTCTCAAGTAGCTGGGATTACAGGCATGCACCACCACACCCATTCAAATTTTGTGTTTTTAGTAGAGACAGGGTTTCACTATGTTGGCCAGGCTGGTCTCGAACTCCTGGCCTCAAGTGATCCACACGCCTTGGCCTCCCAAAGTGCTGGGATAACAGGCGTGAGCCACCACACCTGGCCTGTTTCTGTTTTTTAATTGGACCAAGTGAAAGCACATCATTTGAACTCTATCCATTGGTCATCTCTCATCCCCTTCTCCCATCACCATAGAAACACACATACCCACAAACTTGGTTCAAGAAGATTTATAATACAGGAGAAAACAGAAATGTTAATACTGCCTTGGGATTTCTAGGGCGGGGACTGCTCACCGACTCCCAGCTCTGAAAATATTTCCACTTTGGAGTCCCAGACAATTTATCTACACCTTCTCTGTTATCTCCTCCATCGACAAAATGGAAAAATTCCACCAGAGATTAATTCTTGCCTGCATGGCACTTTAAAGATTAAAATGCACTACATTAAAAAAGCCAAGTATAAACCATAGGGAGGAATAGACAAAATCACCAAGGGAAGAGGTAATAACAAGTGAATCAACCAGAAGGTAAGCCTTTACTAAAAATGAGCTACACGATTGCTATAAACTTAGATTTCCTGTCTTGATCCCTTGAGTATCTGTAGTTTGCCTGATTGAGACTTAACTGAAATCAAAATTCCAGGCAAAGATGTTGTGTTTATATAAAAGGAAAAGCCAGTTTTTTTAAATTAAAAAATCCAAGATAAGTTATTTCTTAGGTGAATATTGGGGCTCTCTCTCTTTATTTCTCTCTCTCTGTGTGTGTGTGTGTGTGTGTGTGTGTGTCTTTCTTTCATTTGTTGGGCCTCACACATTCAAACATGTCACAGTTGATGGCATCATAAGTCATGGATGGATACAGCTAAATGTCTACCCGTGAAAAGCTTTTCCTCTACTGCCAAAAATTTGAGAAAACACTATCAGGTACTAATATAGACTCTTGTCTATATTGGAATCACTGCATCTTTCCTGGAAGTCCTGCCCACCACAGGACCCAGAAGCTTTCCATGTATCTTTAAGCTGGAATGGACAAGTGCCACCAGGTGACACCAAACTGTGGCCAGGACCAGGATGGACGTAGACGGCACAGACCGTTGCATCTCCCAGATGGTTGGCTAGTTGGGCAACCTCACTCTAGTTATTTCATTAACATCAGATTTTAAGCCAGTGAATTTTCTGGATTATGCTTTTCTCATTATGGAGAGAGTTTTACTCTACTATTTCTTCTCAATTCTATACCATATTATTTTTAAATTTGTATGTTTTAACCCTCAACCAAATTGCAAGTCCACCGAGAGGAAGAATCATGCGTTCTGTGGCTCTTGCATACCTCAAGCCCAAAGCATCTAGTGTGGAATGGATAAAGGAGAGATACTCAACAGCTGCGGGTTTCATTGCTTGTTGAAGCTTTAGTGCACTATGCAGTATCTCAACACAGATTTCTTTAACTGCCCCGAAATAAACCTGTCTGCCACAGATACTCCTTCCTGAAATATACCCCTATATACACAGGAGGCTCTTGCAGTTAGCTCCATTATTGGCCAGACGTTCAGAATACAAGTAGTACATTCCTTTATCAGAGAAGTAAACAAAAGTACAAAATATCTTTGTGATTCAATTGCTTGGTTATAAATACAGGCATCAACTTTTTCTGATTATCTGGTTTTCCACATAGCTACTTATGAAACCTCTATTTATTTTTTCTGTCTATGCTAAGGGACTAGGGAAATAGAACATCCCCCGCACCACACCCCCCCAACACACACACTAGTAGTGTGTCCTTCTCAGGGGGAGCCACCAGCATAAAAGTCTGGAATGTGCTTGGCTTTGCACCCATCACAGCAAGGCATTAGAAATATTGGATTTAGTGTTGTGCGTCCACAGATATAAAATTAGGCCGACAGAAGTCTGGATCTGGGCCTCGCTCCATACTGCTAACTTGTAGAGCACCAGTAGCCAAAAGGGTTTGGAACGGTTGCCTCTCTACAGATGCTGCCATTCATTTCTGTGGGAACAAGACCACTTACATCTAATTACAGTTTCTGCTTAAATTAACAGGACAGATATGACAGCAAAAACTTCTTCAGACTAACTGGTGGGGAGACCTTTAGCTGACACAGCTTATGAAGTAGTTGGCTTGCAGCAAAGCAATGTCAATTTTTAAAAGTAATTTAGAATTCATATGATTCCACCCAGCAATTTGTGGCAGCCAAATACTTGGGGTGGGGAGGTGGGGCGGTAGGTGGGCAGGCAGGCACACACAGCCTTTTAGAAAGAAGAATAGACTATCTTACAGAGTAGATGATTTTAGAAAGATTGGGTTATTTTATATATTACCATTACACACTAATAAGTGGTGGAGCTGCCATTTGAACCCTGAGAGCTGGACGGCGGAGCTCTTGCTTTTAACCTTGACTGCCTCCAGGGATACCTCAACCCATAGCGCACGTTGAAAATGCCACTAACAAACAATTAAAGGAGATTCTGTGCTTAATACTGGTTTGATGACAGTTTTACCGGCGTTCATTCTGGCCAGTCCACTTTATTCTATGGAATCCAAGGTGAACTGGATCCCTCAGGAACCTACAAATCCCTAGAATGGGTCACTGCATAACCCTCAGGATAGTCATTATGAAAGCCTGCCTCCAGCCAGGAAATGGTGCCAGGGCACCTTTGCAAAGCGATATCCCAAAAGACATGAAATTCAGGGTTCACAGAATTTGCCTCTGAACTGCTCTCTTATCAGTATTATACCTTGTTCCATCTTCCTTCTTTCAGTTTGCTAAACCTCTCTTATCCATCTACCTAACTTGTCCATTTGATAGCCCTTACCAGACTCCAGTTCTTGCATTCATGACCTGGGCTGTGATTACCGTCTCTTTACTTTGATCAAACAACCAAGCAAACAACCACTTCGGCAGGGGGCAGTCTTAGCACGACAGATACCCACATGCTGCCCTGTGGACAGCTCTCACCTGGAGCCGACCAACTCTGGAATCAGACATATGGTGGATTTGGGATGTTTGTTTCACTTGGTGCCTAGAGAAGGACAAGGAGGGACCCAGTCTTGTTATTTGCGAATGTAGCTAACAAAAATAAAGTTTGCAAAAGTGATTATAGAGTTTCCAGCATATTAGACAGGTATATTTTCGAAGTATAGATAACTGTATACAATGGAGATATATACATAAACATGCACATATGTAATACATTTTTTATGAGAAACAAACCCCATTTAAAAGTTGTATTTTTAAACGAATCACTTAAAATTCTCTTAATCACTCATTCTAATTCCTAATTCAGGAGCAGGAAGTCTCTCTTTTTAAAGTATAGTTCTGGAGACTGAATCACAGGAGTCAGAGTTGTGAAGTGATAGCTTCTTGTCTACAGCTGACTGACCTTCATATTTTTCCTCCAGTGCAGAATAATGTAACAAATTTACCCGAAGAAATTCTTAGATTAGAAGTCAGCAAACCATGGCCCTTGGGCCAAAATCTAGCCCACTGCTTTTCTTTATAAATAATGTTTTACTGGGACACAGCCATTCTCCTTTATTTATATATTGTCTACAGCTACTTTTGCACTACAGTGACTGAGTTGAGCAGTTGTGACAGAGGCCTTATGGCCCGCAAAACCTAATATATTTACTATCTGACCTTTTATAGAAAAAGTTTGCTTATCCCTGTCCTAGATGAAAAATATGGGACAGAGCTTGCAACATGGATTTTTATTATCAAAAAGAAGCTTCTTAGTAGGTCTACTCTAAGCCTAACGAAAACACTACACTTGACGTACGGAACTCAGGACACACTGTTCTAAACAGTTGATTTTTTATTCCTGTACTTTAAAGTCAAATCATTGAAAACTCAACCTTGAACTTAGATACTAAGATATTTTTACCAGTTTACTTTCTCCAGAGTGTACTCAAGTCATAAGATCAAAGCATTCATTCTTCATTCCCACAGTCTCAGACTAGAAAGATTAATATTTTCCTGGTTGATTTAAATAATAAAAAATAAATGAAGAAAAGCAATTAACAGGTTAATATAAACCTTGGCTAGGCGCAGTAGCCTGTAATCCAAGTACTTTGGGAGGGTGAGGTGGGAGGATCATTTGAGCCCAGGAGTTCAAGATCAGCCTAGTCAACATGGTGAGGCCCAGTCTCTATGAAAAATTAAAAAATTAGCCAGGCATGGTGGTACACACCCGTAGTCCCAGCTACTCAGGAGGCTGAGGTGGGAAGATTGCTTGAGCCTGGGAAGTCAAGGCTGTAGTGAGCCCTGGCCGTGCCACTGCATTCCAGCCTGGGTGACAGAGTGAGACTTCAACTTAAAAAAAAAAAAAAAACAAAACTCCATTTCTTTGAAGGTGAAGATAAAATAATTGGGGAAAGAAATAGTGATAAAATTGATTCTTCCTTAGAGGAAAAAAAATACTGCTTTTGACTACTTTAAATAATTGCTCGTTTAAATAGCATTTGGCTATGTAATAATGAGACAGTTTAATGGTTTCCAATCCATTCCAATCTCTCCTGGACACAAAATAATTTCAAAACATTCTCAATAAACAAAATGAAACACATCTTTACCTATGAACTTAAAGAGGGTAACAAGGAGGACTTCCTGAGGTTGAAGCATACTGGGGTTGAAGAAGCAAAGCTTGGGAAGTTACAAAAGCATGTGCTGGGCTCATGGCCATGAATAAAACCATCTCTGAAACTTTGGGCACATACAAAATCTGTCATCTTTTGAGTCCAATTTATGTTTGTTATTTTAACAAGGTATTTCTGTTTTTATTAATGCTAGACCATTGTTTGGATTACTTCTTTGTGTGGGGGAAGAGAAAAAAATGGTCAGCATCTCACCTATATAACTGACATGCTGCCTGACATTCATTGCTTCAAGGTACAGGTCGAAAAGGATTTGGGCTAATCAAAAGCAGTGACTCTTATCTCCACTGCTGTCTTGCTGTGTGATCTTGGACAAGCCATTTGCCTATTCTGTGCCTCAGGTTCCTCATCTGAAAAAAAGGAGATCATGAAAACCGCCCCAACCCACCATCATGTAAAGCTGCAACAAGAAAATGAGGTAGAGAATAAATTAAAAGTTTCATGAAAATTAGAATTTTTCTTTCAGAAGTATGTTACTTGTATTTGCAACTCAATTTAAACATAACTTAAGCATTTTCTTACTTCTAGTTGTGCTAGCAGTCTAAATAGAGAAAGCCCTTATTAGTTCGAATATACCAGGATTGGCAATTGGGTCCTGTCTTCCCCCAGCTCTCATGCTCAGATGGGCCTGGGCAAAGTTCTTATGTTCCCTAGGATGAGGGTGAGGCCTCAGGGAAAAACTCTGGGAAGCAGGGACATAGAGAGTGGGACCCCACCTTCCAGGAGCCTCCCAGGCCAATCTCAGTACTGGCCGAAGAAAGGAGAGGCAATTATCTGGGAGAATTTTGGAATTGCTGTCATTGTCCTGTCAGTCCTAGACAGTCACCAGACCTAGAATGATTTCTATTGATAACATAAGCCAGAGTGAAAAAATCACCACAGGTGGTGCCAACCAAAGTTGGCAAAGGGATGGATTTAGATGTCATTTTTAGTACTCAGCAGCTAGTCGAACAAGCTTGCTCTGGCCCTTTTCTTGCAACCCTGTGACCCATATTTTAGCCAATTTATTTTTTTCAGCCCCCACTTGTCACATTATAATGGGTAATGATGACAAAAGAAAGGCTTAAAATGGGGTAAAAGCCAGAGATCACTGTCTCTCTCCCTTAAATATTTGTTGGCGAGGAAATGAAAGAATCTAGCATTTTCACTTTACCATTAAAACTTTGATACAGGGCTTGTTACCACACAGCAGAGTCTTGAGTTCATTATTAAATGAAGAGGGAAATCTTACTTAGTCTTGGACTTATCTCATAGAATCTTAGAGTTGAATAACATTCAGAAACTGCCTTTGAATTTGTGGGTCCTGAATATCTCTTTGTCTTATCAATTAGAACCTGAGAAACAATCTTTTAGGGCTCAAGAACGGTAATAAAGTAAGAAAAGTGTTTTTCCTATGCCTCCCTAATGTGACCAGTCAGATATTAATATCAGAGGGGTGATCATATGCAAAACAAGAAAACATACATTACTAGCTATTGCTAAAAAGTGCCATTTTACTCAGATCTCTAGTGCATTCTGAAAGCAGAAACTGACACAGAGCCCTACTTAGAGAGAGAATATGACCAGCAGTCCTTCAGATAGCCACTCCAGTGGGTAAAGAAAAAGTGATAGAAATGGAAATTTTAGCCTTCAGCACACTGGTACTATCCTCCTTCAGGCCACCAATATGCGTTATGATCAAAGGAAAGGCAATTTAAATTTGTTGGGCAGAATATTTTTTCCCAGCCTATGGGCAAGGCTGTTTTATTTGCTTGACCCTCTCTACTCCTAAAACTATTTATGGTCAGATATTACCAAACGTGTGAAGAGCCACAGAACAAAATTACATTTCTTTTAACCAAGGGTAGGGGAAATAAGTTAATTTCATGCTATTTCTTGAGGTCAGATGACAAAATGCACATTTACCCAGGAAGAGAAATCATAGGCTTTTCTTCCCAAAATTGTGAGTCCTGAAAGTAAAAGCAGCTGAACCCAGGAAGTTGATGAAACGACACTCTGAGAGAACCGCTCCTCAGATGGAGAATCCTATGGCAGCCAGTCAGGCTGCTTCCAGAGCACAGGGCGTTGATCACAGCTCCTTCATTGGCCATTAGGGCTCTGGCAGGCAAGCCGCGTGTGGCTCTGCGATGGATGTCCACTGCTGGGCCTCTGAAGGCTGCTGTGACAAGCCAACCCTTGGAGCCACCACACAGGACTGAGGGTCTTTGTGCACCTCTCGCCACATTTAAACATGATTCATTGTAAGAAAAAGGATGTGGTGAAAAGGTGAGATCAAATGGTTTGTGCCATTAAGAGGAAAGCAGACAACTGAGATGAGTACCAAGTGCTTTTGGGATATGGAGGAATTAATCCATGAACTTCAGAGCTGGAAGAGAGACCTGAGGGATCATGGAGTCAAACCCCTTTTTGCAATTGTGAGAACAAAGGTCCAGAGAGCTGCCTTGCCCACGATAGACAGCAAGCCTGTAGGAAGGCAGGACTAGAACACATGGCTCTGCACACAAGTCAGTCCTCTTTCTCCTAAGTTACATTGTCTCCAGTTCAGGGAGGTTAAAGTGACTTTAAAAATAAAGGAAATGCTTTCCATGTGTGTAACATTCTGATCAGAAATTAAACTCAACTAGGCAGGCTGTCCTGGTCTCTGTTCTTTACATGTCTAAACCTTGGAACTGAATCAAAATTATGACTCTATTGGTGGGAATGCCCAGGGCTGTTAATTATTAATATTCCTTACTGGGGGAAGAATTCAGCAATATTTCTCTTACCCGTTTTTGGTAATAAGAGAAATGTGGCTCTGTTCTGCCGGGCCCACAGGCAGCCAGACTTTAAGTTTATCTCCCTTGTTCCCTGAAAATCGCTGTTATCCTGTTCTTAAGGTGCCCAGATTTCATATTGTTCAAACACACATGCTTTACAAACAATTTGTGCAGTTAACGCAATCATCACAGGGTCCTGAGACGACATACATCCTCAGCTTACGAAGATGATGGGATTAAGAGATTAAAGTAAAGACAGGCATAGGAAATTATAAGAGTATCGATTGGGGAAGTGATGAATGTCCATGAAATCTTCACAACTTACGTTCTTCTGTCACAGCTTCAGCAGGTCCCTCTGTTCGGGGTCCCTGACTTCCCACAACAGGAATGTAAACTGCTAAAGCCATCGTGGAAAACTGTATAGATATTCCTCAAAAAATTAAAAATAGAATTATCATGTGATCCAGCAATCCCAATGGACATTTACCCGGAAGATTTTAAATCAGTATGTGGAAGAGATGCCTGCATCCCATGTTCAGCGTAGCACTACTCACAACAGCCAAGTTATGGAATCAACCTAAGTGTCCATCAACAGATGAATGGTTAAAGAAAATGTGGCAGATATAGACAATGCAATGCTATTCAGCCTTAAAAAAGAGAAATGTTATCATTTGCAACAAAATCGATGAAATCGGAGAACATTATGCTAAATGAAAAGAGCCAGGCACAGAAAGCTAAATGCCACATGTTCTCACTTACACGTGGAGTCTAAAACAATCAAACTCATAGAAGCAGAGAGTAGAATGGTGGTTACCAGGGGTGAGGGGATGGGGGAAATGGGGAGCGGATGGTCAAAGGGTACAAAGCCTCAGTTAGATATGATGAATAAGTTATTTTCTTTTGAGATCTATTGCATAGTGTGGTGAATTTCAAAATTGCTCAGAGTAAATTTCAAATGTTCTCATCACAAAAGTAATAAGTATTTGAAGTGCTGGATATGTTACTTAGTTTCACTTAATGATTCCACATTGTATTCATAAATCACAACATCACTTTGTACTGCATAAATATATACAACTATAAATTAGATCCATTTATAATAAAAATAAATTAACTAACTTAAAAAAACATTTTTTTTGAAACACAGTCTCGCTCTGTCCCTCCCAGTTCAAGTTATTCTCCTGCCTCAGCTTCCCAAGTAGATGGGATTACAGGTGCGTGCCACCACTCCCAGCTAATTTTTGTATTTTTGGTAGAGACAGAGTTTCACCATGTTGGCCAGACTGGTCTCAAACTCCTGACCTCATGTGATCCGCCTGCCTCAGTCTCTCAAAGTGCTGGGATTACAGGCCTGAGCCACCATGCCTGGCCTAAAAAACAATTTATGACTCTAATCAAACCAGTCCTTTGTCACAGCCAACTATCTAGGTAAACAGGACCCACAGCTTCTTACTTCTTCTCTGGCATCCCAATCATCCTCCCACTCCTCAATGGATTCATTCGTGAACTACAGAATTCCAGACAATGCGTCATTTTACCCTCCTAATACTGTCTTCCTCTCCCTCTAATACCAACCAGGCTGAAAGTTTTGCCCCGGGATTCACTGGATTAAAAGAATCGAGGTAGACTCTAAGAAAAGACATAGTTTGCAAATTCAAGTAGTTTACAACTTTTTATCAGTATAGTAGACAGCAACCAATATATTTCAAATAAAGCTTAATTCCCCAAGGGGGTGACTATAATGAAGGTACCTGAGAGAACCCCCTGAAGATCATCATCCCTACTTCTAAAGAACCAAAAGAAAACACAGGTGGCCACAGTTTCTAGATCAGTGCTTCTCAAACTTTAATAAGCATCAGCATCACCTGGACGGTTTGCTGAACACAGATAGCTGAGCCTTACCCTCAGTGTTTGTAATTCAAGAGATCTGGGGTGGGGCCAGTGATTTATTTGCATTTCTAACACATTCTCTTGATGTTGGTGCTGATGTTGATGCTGATACTGCTTGGCCTGGGCATCATACTTTGAGAATCACTGCTCTTTCAGATCAACACTAGGAAAGCCTTGGAATGGGAAAATATAAACTCCTGTTTCCTCCTGAATTGTATTTACATGTCAGATTCCATCACGTAATATTGATGAACAACCGCAAATCCTAACAATAAAGCTCTTGCTTGAAGTTTGCTTTTGATCGATGCCTTGGTAGACTCTCATATCCCCAGGGAGTTATATATCAAGAATGGGGTCCTTTAAGGGCTGAGAGATGAGTAGACTACAGCTAAGATGTTGATTCTAAGAGGAAACTCTGGTCCGACATCCTCAAAATCTACACAGCTCACTGTCTGATTATCACAAGCTAGACTGACTTAATCTAGAACCCTACCTAAAGTGAGATCAACAAAACCCAGTAGCCCATACAAATCTGATGCCAGATTCTGGGGCAGAGCATCCAGTGGATGATGTTCCCAGAGGCTGGTGCCAATGACCCATGAGCTGTGACCTCAGGCAAGCTAGAGGATGATCTCAGTAATTCTGTTCTGAAATGCTGCATAGACCAGGAGCTGATGCCATAAAAATATCCCCAAATAGTCTAGCCTTTTTCATGTGCTTCTGAAGAACTTTAACAGTTCTTCCCCATGGGATGGGCCAATGAAGGGGGAGAAAAATCCCTTGCACAGCATGCTGTGGTTGACAGAGTAATTTTCATATGTATTCTCATTCAATTCTTACAATTCTGTGAGTGTTAGTATTAGTATCATTCCCATTTTACAGATGAGGAAATGGAAATCCAATAAAGTTTGCCCAAGGTCAAAGAATCGAGATTCAAACCCAGGCCGCACAAGCTCGATGCATGATGCCACACTGCCTCTCAGAGGCCGAGGAACAGATGTACAACAGCAGCCCTGAGAAATGGTTCTGAACAAAAGTCAGGAGGGCAACCAACAAAACTCATTAAAATTCTTCATGCCAAGCAAAGTAACAAGACAACAGGGCAAGGGGCAAGCTGTTTGGCCAGCAAACGATGGAGAAGCAAACAAAAACAAGATATAACTGGAATGTTCTTTTTAAAAAAAAAAAAAACAGATAAGTTTACATAGTCATTTCACAATAACAGATTGAGACTTATTTCTCTGAGAGCACACTTGAAGGTTCTTACATAAACTATCCTGAGAGATCCTTAAGCAGAACACTCACCACTCTCCCAGAGACATATTTTAATTCTCCATCTTGCTAAATTTTTTATTTTAGAGTTATCCAGGAAGAACAAGTGCTATAGGAACTAAAACTGCTTTAGTTGAAGGTGGTCAGTTTCCAGTGTCGGAAACTCAAAGAATAATTAAGAGAATTCTTATTGAGAGACAGATTTAAACATGTATTCATGGCTTGGAGCAGGGGGTCAGTCCTGTAATCCCAGCACTTTGGGAGGCTGAGGCAGGTGGATCACCTGAAGTCAGGAGTTTGAGACCAGCCTGGCCAACCTGGTGAAACCCCATCTCTACCAAAAATACAAAGATTAGTTGAGCATGGTGGTGGGTGCCTGTAATCCCAGCTATTCAGGAGGCTGAGACAGGAGAATCACTTGAACCCAGGAGGCGGATGTTGCAGTGAGCCGAGATTGCACCATTGCACTCCAGCCTGGGCGACAGAATGAGACTCCCTCTCAAAAAAGAAAAAAAAATGTATTTATGAAGATGCACTTTTCTCATAAGCTGATTCTCCTCCTTGCTTCTTATCGCTATTATGTCCTGAGTCAGAGCCAGCCCTAGGCAAAACTGACAAATAAAAGTTTATTTTCAGCACTACCTCTCTTCCTAATCTCCACTTTCCCCATCTCCTATAAAAATCCCAGGTACTTCTTCCTACCTCCTTTTGGCTAAAGACTCAGTTTTCTTTCCTTCCCAATCAAAATCTGCCCTCCAGGAAGAATACGATGTTTTCCACACTCTAGACCAATGGATCCTAACTTTGGCTGCATATTAAAAATCACCTTAAAACAACAACAACAAAACAATGTCCAGGCTCCACCCTAAACTAGTTAAATCAGAATCTCTGACAGTGAAGCTCTAGCATCAGTATTTAAAAACAAACAAACAAAAACAACTCCTCTCCTCCAAGTGATTCTAACATGTAGCCAGGGTTGGAAATCACTATACATACATTCATGAGAAGGCTTATTACTCTTTCCCAAAATATTTGTATTTTATATCATAACAAGCCTTAGTAGTGGGACATTTAGGCAGGCTACATGATCGACGAAGAAAAGAGGAAGAGTTAGAGAGAGAAGAGAAGACTCCTTTGTTGAAATTACTCCCTGCAGAGGTGGATGTCATCTTAATTAGTGAGCTTCATGGGTTCAGCAATGAGGTCATTCAGACACCTGCATTTGGTTTAGAATCACTCTGTCTCATGGTTTCCCTTTCAGACACACCATCCTTTGACTGGTGTTCATGTTGGTGGCAAATAGATCCTTCAGTTATTTCTTTTTTCTCTCCATGATGGCAGGTTTTTTTCCTTCTTAGGTCTGACTAAATCCCTGTCTATAACTTTCAGCATTCAGCTAAGGGAGCAAAGTGCCCTGATTTATTTAGCAGAGCAAATGCTTTGGAGATGCTTCCCAGGTCATTCTTTACAAAAGATGACCTGGGATGGCTGTCCTTTTCTTGACAAGCCTCATAGGATGGCAATTTGTTAGGATCACTGAGAAAGCAAGGTCTGGTTCTCAGTTTTGCAGGCTCTGAACCAGAGTTTTATTACTGCACCAGAGGGTGATCAGGCCCTCATGAGCTGGCGCATACTAATCTACCACATAAATTATAACCCTGCCATACTCAGTTTTACTGAGATCTTTGACTGTCAAATGGACTACTTCTCTTGGCCAGCCTAACACCTTAGCTTACAAAGTCAGGAGCTCTCTTTGTGAGAATAAGGATGGAGCAAATGTACATATCAAAAAAGTGCCTCCACAAAATCTTCCAGAGGTCCCATCTAGAACTTCTAGGAAACCAGAGAGTCCTACATTTTAGCTGTACTCACTACACTCCCTTCTTCTTGCCTTTGAAACAGAGGTCTGCTTACTGAGAGTTAGGCTTCGAGAGTGGCAGAAAGAGCAGTCCTAGATGATACCTTCGTTGAAAGGAAATTGCCGAAAAGAGTCAGTTATTCCACGTCTGATGCAGTCTCTTCAAACAGACCAGTGGTTCTTAAACTCTTCTGCACATTAGAATCACCTGGGAGCTTTCAAGAGTCCTGATACCTGGGCCACACCCCAAATCAATTGGATCAGAATCACCAGGGATGGGAGCCCGTGGCATCAATATCTTAGGAATGCTAAAAATACCACAGAAATGTGTTGCCAATGAACTCAGATTATGGTTTTTGCGGATTAGTTTTTAAACTACCACAGGTGATTCCAATAAAAAGCCAAATTTGTGAAACCACTGAATAGGTCTCTGCAAATGATTTGCATAGCCACAGTCAGATTCTGCTCTCCCCCAGACAAGGCTGGAAATAAATCTTTACTGTCTTTTTCTATCTGCCATCCTAATTAGGGGGTTTCAAGGTAAGGAAGGTTTGTATTTATATTTATATGCCAGACACAGAAGAGGCCTGTATGTACTTTGTCTCCTTAGTTCTGGACACAGTCTTCTCATCCCGATTCATAGGACTGAGCTACTTTAAAGTACATGTGTCAACCACAACCCTCCAGTTCTCCTTAATCAGAAACTCTGAGATTGGATGCTGGGTATCTGAAGATTTTTTAAATTCCCCAAATGAGCTGATTCAAAACTAGGGCTAAGAATCTCTGAGCCAAGTAGATCACTGGCATTTGAGACATTTTGTGGCACTTGTCATAATATCATTCTTTATTCAAGGCCAGATTATAGGGTGGTTCAATCAGACAAATACCTGTGGCACTTATATATTAGAAATGCTCAAACAAACCAAAACAAAACAAAAACAAAAACCATGGAAATATGTTGTCAGTGAACTCAGTTCTTTGTCTATGCATCCTAACATAAAGGACAAAATATAACATGGTTCCATTTCTACTAAAGTAGATCACCTTTCAGAAGAGATTAAAATGGAGAAGGGAAAAGAAAAGAAAACAGGCCTGGCGCGGTGGCTCACGCCTGTAATCCCAGCACTTTGGGAGGCCGAGGCGGGTGGATCACGAGGACAGGAGACTGAGACCATCCTGGCTAACACGGTGAAACCCCGTCTCTACTAAAAATATCAAAAAATTAGCCAGGCGTGGTGGCGGGCGCCTGTAGTCCCAGCTACTCGGGAGGCTGAGGCAGGAGAATGGTGTGAACCCGGGAGGCGGAGCTTGCAGTGAGCCGAGATCGCGCCACTGTGCTCTAGCCTGGGCGACAGAGCAAGACTGCATCTCAAAAAATAAAAATAAATAAATAAAAACAAAACAAAACAAAGCAAGACAAAACATCCTTGCCAGTATTGATCACTCCTCACTAAACAAATGTTGAACCATGATTTTCAACACACTTGGTGCTTGCATATCTCAATCCAGCCCTAATACCATGTCTTATTTTCAGTGATGCTATTTGGATTGGTCATTCTGAGGGAGACCGTATGATAAAATAACAAAGCCAATAGCATTGCCATTTATTGAGCACTTGCTGTGCACCTGGTGGTAGGTGCTTACTGTAACTTCTTACTTACCATAGCTTCTTTCATAGAGGGGAAGCATTCATCCACTCATTCATTCAAGTATTGACTGCCTCCTATAGAAAATGGCAGTAGATTATTTAATATTGCCAAGTACATAGGCTTTGGAATGAGACAGCATGGGTTTGATGCCTGCCCTGTGAGCTATTGGTTGTTACCTCTTCTGTAAAATATGGATAGCAGTAAGATTACCATAAATGAGTGATTCATTAAAGCACTGAATGCAATGTCTGATAACTATTCAGTAAAAGTAATAACATCAGAGATGGTCATTGCTCCTATGTGTACTATGTGCTAGACACATGCTGGGTGGTGGGTACCCTTATCTCATGAGCAAATTCAACCATCCGTTTGTTTATTCATCTATTTTAGTAAGTCATTCAGTCAACAAACCATTTTTTAATGCTGTGCTAGACTGTGAGAGCTCACTAGACTACAGGTAAGGAGGAGACAGACAGTAAACAAATCATGGAAACTAGAGGTGATGAGAGCTGCGTGGAGGGGTGTGTGTGTGTGTGTGTGTGTGTGTGTGTGTGTGTAGTGCCCTGGCAGTGGAGAGGAAGGGGCCAGGACCTTGGGGAGGAGGCAGTAGCCAAAAGCTTCATGGAGACACTTGAGCAGTTTCTGGAAGGAAGAGCTGCAGTGCGAGACCTGAGGGTGGGAAGTAGGTAGGAGAAGAGCATTCCAGGCAGAGGAAAAACCGTGCAACAGTGTAGGTTTCTGGGATGATAGCCATCGCTGGCTGGAGAGAAAGGGCCTTGACTTTTCTCTGGATTTGACAGTCTAAGGGGTTAGGATTTGATTTTTGAGCTGCAGATTTAGATCCAACTACTATACTCCTCTATATCCAATCTTCATTAAGATTTAATGAATTACCTATGTAGTCCTTATGAATTAATTGAGCAAAGCTGTAGGCAAGTAGTGTTTTCACTGTAGCAATCACTCAGTCATTTACTGGCAAGAAACTATGAGTACAAAGGCAAAAACAAAATTTGGTTTGAAGAACTATTTTGCAATGAATGTATCAATAAAATTTTCCTACTATCTATCAGTTGGATTCATTAGCTTTTAAATATCAAATGCATGATTCTACAGCAAAACGGGCTTTTGAAATGTTAACAGAAAGAGGTATTATCAACATGCACTTATTAGGTTAGAGTATATTCTAAACACAAAGGATCCCATCCCTGGGGTTTTCATAGAAAGCTCTGCTGACACAGCTTACAAAATACAGACCAAACCTGTAGCAGGTTGTGTCACTCACCCGACTCCAGAGGAACCCACTTTGAATGCTTCTACACACTCCTAGCAGCCAGGATGTCTCCTGGGAAGTACATTTTAGCCCTTAAATCTAAATCCTTGCAACAAAATATAAGAAAAAAAATAGAAGACGATGCCCAATAGTGACTGTTGGGAATGAAGGTAATGTTTATTTTCTTTTCATACTTTTCTGTACTTTCCAAATTTTCTGTAATGAATGTATTTAACTTCTTAAACATTCTCCAAAAACTACATAATTTAAAACATCATGAGAATACAGGAAAGACACTTGGGCTTCACATGTAGTCTATTTCGCTTTGTCGAATGGAACTGTGACAAAGACATTGACCACAGTGCTTAAGTGCCTCAAAAAAATTACTCCTGTTTCTGCTGTAAAATTCGTTAACTTTCACTCCTGTATATTTTCCTTTCTTAATGACATCTTGTTTTGGAGTTTATGATTTAACTAATTTTATTTTAATGTGTGATTTTAAATCAAATGATTGTCACAGCTGATAAAACAATTGTAATATAATGGCTTAACATTGATCTATTCCTTAGAAAAGCTTTGCAAGAAACCTAATAGGAGCAAGAGACTTGGAGGTAATTCATTAAAATTTCTCCAAAGAACTTATACTGAAGCACATGAAGTCAATAATGACAACATTTTAATCATTTATAAATACCAATAGCTAATATCATAATTTGATAATCAAATCAGGATTAATATAATCTTACAGACTGCTTCTTAAGAAATGAAATTATACAGAAAAAAGTCATCTCCTGGTCATACTCTTACACAGCAAGAAATATTTTAATTGTAAATGTGCCTTTTAGAACCTTTAAATTTCAAAAAGATGAGGAGGAGGACAGATCCTGTGTACTTACTAATCTGTAAATAGAGTACCAGGCCAAGAATCAATTCTGAAATGCGGCATCAATTGCACAGGCTTCCACTTAGTTTTAGTTGAATAAAAGCCCTACTAGATACGCAAATAACATCAAACTTGCCGGATTAAAGAGAGGCCCCTCATACTCTAAATCATGATTGTCAATCATCACCCAGGATTAAGGGATATATTTTTAAAACCTAAAAGCAAGCGCTTCCTTTTAACTTCTGCCTACTGCGCATTTTGGATTATCGCCCAGAAATAGTATTACTTGAAACAAGACTGCCTCCCTCCTACCATCTATGAGAAGTGCATTGTTACCATCTGCTGTTGTCTATTTGGAATAAAACTCAGCAAGGCATGCAGCTTAATGTTCAGAGCCCTTCAGCAGACTATGCTTGTGTTTAGAACGCAACTTCACATTTAAATGGAGCCGATTTTCGATTTAGTCAGTGTTTTCTCAAATTGCTATCCTCCCCACCAGAAAGAAGCAAATTAGTCTAAGAACTAAGACGACCACAACATATTTACATTGTAAAGTGGAAACTTCCTTTAAACCCTGCAGTGACCAGTGAAGCTTTACTTGTAAACTCTCCAGGTTTATTCAGGTGAATAATTTCCCCATTTTGTATTTTCTCATTAGCATTACCCTCTCCAGGCATCCATATTACTTTCACTATTAGAAAATATTCTTTTAAAAAGCATGTGTTCTTAGGAAATAAGACTCAAAAGATGTAATCATCAAAGGGCCTTGAAACAGTTGAGGCCCTTGTAGGCCAGTAGTTAAGTGCAAATAATATCTCTAAAGTATCCACAACAAACTGATAACAGGTTTCTTCATCTAGAGGTAGGAGGAGACAGAAAGTTTGGAGGGGGAAAGACATTTTACTTGCCTCTTATTTTCTTGTGCTTTTTATTGACATGTAAATGTATTAATATTTTTAAATGTATTAAACCTTTTTTAGTTATAACCAATAAGAATATTTAAAATTGTGAAAAAGAAAGAAAATATATACTGGTTCTTTAAATTTAAAAAAATCACATTCCAGGACTAATCTTATCAAGAAATAACTTTTTAATAAGATTATTAAAACAAAGTATTAATTTCTGAAAAGTTCAGCATTCTATTAAAGTACTAACAAAACACTGAATTACAACCCAACAGGTTGCTTCATTGAATTCATTCATCTGCTCCTGGCAAAGACATTCCAAATTTGAACTTAATTAATATTCCTTCTCCTGGTTTCCATAGTTTCTTTTTAAACATGAGTACCAGCAGAAACTGGCGGTAACTTTACCCATATTCTCAATAATAACCCCCTCTGGCTGTCAATATGTAGGAAAAGGAAAATTTTTTCCATACCCAGAAGAGCCGCCATTTTCATGCCTTTTGTTTAAAAATATACTGGTAACATTTCTTTCTCTCTCTTTGTTATTTCACATATGCAGTTTGACATACTTAATTCTTTCCCTGCCTGTGGCTCACTCAATGCTCAGATAAACAATAAATACTTAAGAGTAGTGTTGCAATTCCTGGATCTGAACAACACCCTCCCATTCTACCTTTCCATACCCTCAGATCTGCAGGGGTCTGCAAAACTGGGGCCTGATAATTAAATGTCCTGGTTGGAATCAATATTATGGCTTGAAAGTTAGTTGGGTATGGAACATTTCTTTGTTTCTATTCTAACATCCGAATGAAGATTTTGGCCACCATAAACAAAGGAATAAATTGGTAAGAATAATATCTGTATGAGTAAATGACAGGTGGATTCACTAAAGTGATTGGTTTAGGCACCACTAAAACACTATATTCCATACATTTTCTCTAATGCTAGGTATTTTCTCCTAGCCCAGAGTGGATAGAGTCAGTCTCAGACCTAGTCTTGGGCTTCCCCTCTGTGCCTCTCCTCCTCTCGTATCCCTGCTTGTCCTACCCTGGCTGATTGCTTTCGTGAATTACTATGCTGGAGGGCTGTAGCAGCATACTAAGCATTTCTGTATCCACTTCATTTTAGTCTAGAATGTCCATGTCTTTCTGCCATGATGCTGTTGCTCTTATTTTTCATCTAGCTTTCCCATCTCTGTGCCTTGACACATTCTACACTGCCGATGCAAAATATTTCTGCCAAGTAAATGTGTCTGTTGTGGGTTACAATAAGGTTTACAGCCTTGATCTGGCATGAGCTCCATTTCCTCTGGTTTGCACAAATCAGGTCTGGGCCACACATCACATCAGCCTTTGTGGCCCCTGCTTGTGCTGCTTTTAGCATTCCCTCCTCACTGGCCATCAGTGTCAAAAGTACATATGTAGACCCCACCCAAGAGGCCACAAGGTCAGTGACCTCTCTGGTTACTTCTCTTTGGTCTTGCTGACAACCATGGCTATAAGAAGAAGTAACCACACAGGGTAGTCTGTTCTCACGGCCAGTACTGGCCTTGTCTTATCCATTGCTACTCTATGAAACTCTCTGATCCCTTTTCCTCTGAAAGGTTTTCAGTGAAAAAAATAAACTTGCAAGCAAAGGTCAATTAGAAAGACAACATGCCAGGAAACAATAGACTACTTTGTTTCTCATTGTATATTTCTCCAAAACTTTCTTTCTCCCCCTATGATTATATGTCAAAGGACAAAATGCCTGTTTTTAATATGAAAAAGATGGGGCTTGCATTGAAACAACTGTTTCCTAAAGTCCTAAGAATAAACCCAAATGGAATTTTTTGTTTATCAATTTAATTTATTATTATTATTATTATTTTGAGACAGAGTCTTGCTTGCTCTGTCACCCAGGCTGGAGTGCAGCAGTGTAATCCCCACTCACTGCAACCTCCACCTCCTGAGTTCAAGCCATTCTCCTGCCTCAGCCTCCTGAGCAGCTGGGACTACAGGTGCGTGCGCTACTGTGCCTGGCTAATTTTTGAATTTTTAGTAGAGACAGGGTTTCACCATGTTGGCCAGGATGGTTTCAAACTCCTGACCTCAGGTGATCCACCCACCTCAGCCTCCCAAAGTGCTGGAATTACAGGTGTGAGCCACCGTTCCCAGCCCCAAATAGGATTTAAATTCAAATAAATTTAAAATGTGCTTACCTTAAATTTTGAAAAATCTAAATAATATCACTGAAGAACATAAAACCAGATGAAAAGCTATACTATGTTCTGTGATAGAAATAACTTAATATTATAAAAATACCAATCTCCTCCAAATGAATATACCAATGCAATGTAGTTTCAATTAGAATGTCAGCCAACATGGCAGACATGCATACTGTGCATATCTCCTCTGCTTGCTTACATTCTTCATTGTCCCATCAGATTTCATTTAGCAGAACACAATTTCAAAGATAAAATTATCAAGAATTGCAAGACATTCAATTCTTGCAATTAATTCAGGGCATTAAACCAAATATAGACTCTTCTGGAGGCTAGTGAGCCCTGGGCAACTGCACAGGTCACACAAATATAAAGCTTACCCTGCCATTCTGGCCATCATATTTAAAACTGAAACTCTTTCTCATCAACTCTTCTTTTTCTCTGTTCCTTGATCTATTTTCCCCTCCCCAAACACTTATCACTTTCTAATGTATTGTAGAATTGGTTTATTAATTATGTTGATTGTCTGCTTTCAGCTGCTAGGATGTAAGCTCAGCAATGTCTGGAGTCTTGTTCATTGATGTACCTCACATGCCTAGGACAGTGCATAGTAGGTGCTCAATAAATATTTACTGAATTGAACAAATGACAAGATAAACCCTTGAACGCTAATTGGGCATCTATCCTAGGATAATAAGAACTTGTGAGGTAGAGTCTTGTGGTGATGGTTAACTGGAAATGTGTGCATTGACTTCTGAACTTTGGGCACCCTTCCATGGAGAGCAAAGGAGACACTGGGGGCTTTACACACACACACACACACACACACACACACACCTTGTTTTGTTGCTCATTTGCTGGTTTGTCAGATAACTGAGTAAAAGCAACCTTATACTAGGGCCAAGTTGTCATTATCACTCATCTTTAAACTTGGACCAAGCTTGAGGGTCTGGCAAACTAATAAAGCAAACTTCAGATCAGGCTCTGGGGCTGGCCTAGTCCAACATTCAGGCAACATTATTACCTACTAGCCCATTAATTCTTACCCACTAGCTCAGAAAGGGTGTACTCTCTAAGTAAGGAAAGGCTTACTCCCTAAACTCTACATGTTTGTGCAGGTGTTTCTAACCTCTGCTCATGCTATGAAGGGCCAACATTGGTATTAAACATGCTGCATATTTAAGCATGAAAAGTATGGATTTTCCAAGAGTAAGGAAGAGTTTTGGAAGCTATGTCAATCAAAATTTGTGGCACGACTAAACAGGGTTCAGCTCTGAGGGGCAGGATTATTGGGATTTTTCACTTTTAAAATTTTGTTTAAGTGATCTGCTTTTTAGGGGATTGCTGGATAGTTTGGGCTTCTGATAGTAGATACATCCATTATATTCTGAGAAGTTCAGTTTGTTTGAGGACACTTATCCAGAATAGGCTCTTTTGTTATACAAAATAAATTTATTAATTTCATCAGTTGATCTTGAAGGAATATGTGAAGTCACAGAAAATCCAAATCCCAAAATTACAATCTGAGCAACTGATTTTGCAAATGCAGCAAAGTGTTCAATAGAACAGGTGCCAATGTTTGACTGCCCATGTTCAATCCTCTACCTGGGTGGATTCGCATTGGGTTTTACCTTCTTGTACCTGGGTGGATTTGCATTGGGTTTCTCCATGCCTCAACTGATGATAATAATGTTTGCATCTACCTCATAGAATTTTTATGTAGATAGAATATGAAATCATTAAAATAGCATCTGGCACAGAGTAAATGCTCCATGAGTGTTAGCTGTCCTCATTAGGAGTTCCATTTAGTACCTGGATATGGAGTTGGCTGTGCTGGGCTCTTGAAGCTCTGGAGATGTGCTTTCCTATGTGTAGATTTAGATAGTGTTCCTATGTGGTGATATTAAAATGAACTAACTTGAGATATGAGAAACCCACTCTACTGTGACTGACCTTCTGGTCCCATCTCAATCATTTTAAGGCAGAAAAATGAACGGGTCTTGAAATCAGGACTAATGGGGTAGGGCAGAAAGAGCTTCTCTGAGTCTGGATTTGGAGCATAAAAGTTCTCAGAGAGTTATATTGGTGGGCATTAAGTTGACCTCAACATCTGGAGCCTGACAGAAACTCCAGAGGGTCCCTGATATTAAATTTGGGGCTGTTGAACCTAAGAAAAATCATTGCCAATGGCAAAGTAAATCACTTTGGAGGTATACTGTGGTTATCCCCCAAGCATGCAGTAAAACTTTATTAACCACTAAAACCTTAGGTTTAGGGGGAATTCAAGGTGTTGGATTGGAGTTGTTACAGTTTTAATATTTGTTTAAAAATTGACCTTTTATAGCCCAAGCCAATAAAGCAGGAATACACTACACTATCTATTTCTGGTTATACTATACTGCATATTTCTATAATGTTTGGAGTATTTATAGCATGTATAATGAAAGGATAACAGGAAAAAATATATTATTAATACAAAAATATTATATATACATATGTTTTAACCCGTCTACAGGAATTACTACAATAGTTCTTATGCTTTGAGGTCAAATTATGTTAATTATTAACAAGCAGTACAAGCTAGAAGTTGTATTATATCCAGAAAGTTCTAGAAAATGTGCCTTTAGGTTCTATAGTATTTTTTACAGCACCATTAATGGCTATGAATAAAAAACTGAAGTAGTTATGTTTCAGTTACTTTTTTAAAATAACCCTTTTATTAGAATGTAACTTAAATTAATAAGTGAACAAATTGTAAATGTATTATCAATGAATTATTATCAACTGAACACACTCATGTAACTCTGCTCAGATCAACAAATAAAACATCCTAGAAGCTACCATCTTGCCATCCTCAGACACCATCCTTCTTTTCAAAGGAAAGAGTGGAATTGCTGGGTATGCATATGCAGTAGAAACAAACATAGTTATCCAAATAGCAATATATCTATCTATTCTCACCAGAAACATATATGAGTTCCACTTGCTTCACATTTACAAACACGTGGAATTGTTAGGGCTTCTTATTTTTTGCCATTCTGGGGATGTGTAATGGCATCTCACTGTGGTTTTAATTTGTAATTCTCTGGTGACCAGTGAGGTTGAGGACCTTTTCATATGTCCATTGGGCATTGGATATTCTCTTTTGTGGATCAAGTCTCAAATGTTTTGCCCATTTTCTATTGGATTATATTTTTCTTACTGACATATACATTTTTCATATGTTTTGGATATGAATCTTTTGGCAACTATATTTTATATTGCAAATACTTGTTTTGCCTTTCAATTCTTAAACTCCTATCAACAAAACTTTTCAAGAGTCTTTATACCTCTAAATCCAGTTACCCAACCTCTTGGCCCCAAAGATTCAGAGGCTCTTTTGCTCCTACTTCTTCACTCTTAATTCCAAAGTCTATTCATTTTCTGCCTTAGGATAACTGGTAGTGGGAATATTTTTTTCCTTCCAGATGAAAGCTTCTGTCCTACCCACTCAGAGGGGGATCTGATTCCCACAGTCCAAACGGTAAAATTCTACCATAGCAGAAGGGATTTCTCAAAGCCCAGATAAGTCCACAAATTGATTTAAGCAGAAGTTCCTAATTTTAATTTAATTTACAGTTTTGTTGTTTTTGTTACCTATAAAGATATCTTTGCTTACACCATCATGAAGATATTTGCCTATGTCATCTTCTAGAAGCTTTATTGTTTCATCTTTCATATTTAAGTGCATTATTCACCTAGAATTTATTTTTGTGTATGCTATTAAGAGGGGTCAAGATCTAGAGTGAGAGACAGTAGACCATTTTTTAAAAACTGCCTCTCCCCCACTACTCTGCAGTGCCAATTATGTATGTCATAAATCAAGTATCTGTGCATTTGTCAGTCTATTTCTGGACTTCCTATTTTGCTCTATAGTTTTCTTTCTTTTTCCTTGGCCAACATCAAATTGTTTTAATTATTGTAACTTTTAAATAAGTGTTGGTATCCAGTGGCTATTATTGGACCTTTGCATTTTCATATGAATTTTAGAATCAGCTTGTCAATTCCCATGACGAACCTGCTGATTTTAATCAGGATTTTATTAAATGTTTGGGTCACTTGGTGGAGAACTGACTTATAATATTGAGTCTTTCAATTCATGAATATGGCCTTTCACTCCCTTAATTTCTCTCAACGATATTTTACAGTTTTTCACAAACCTATATATTTGATGTTTTGGTGCTTTTGTAATTGGTATTTTTTAAATTTTATTTTCAAATTGTTTATTGCTGGTGTAAAGAAATAATTAGTTTCTTGTATATTGATTCTGTATCCAGCAACCTTGCTAAATTCATTTAATAGTTTATCTTATATGAACTTCCTATGTACACAATCATACCTGCAAATAATGAGTTTTATTTCTTACTTTCTGCCTTATTGCATTGGCGAGGATCTTCAGTACATTGCTAAGCAGAGGTGATAGCAAGGATCCTTGCTTCATTACTGACTTCTGGAAGAAAGCTTTCAATATTTCACCATTATAATAATGTTTGCCATATATTTTTTGCAGATACTTTGGCATATTAAAGAAATTCCTTTTAATTCCTAATTTGCTATGTTTCTTTAAAATAATAAATGGATATTGAACTTCACTACCTACTTTTTTCCTGCTTCTATTGAGATGATTTTTTCCTAATTCTTTAAATATGGTAAATTTCATTGACTTTCAAGTGTCTAATCAACCTACTTTTGAAGTAAGTCTGATATGGTTGCAATGTATTCTCTATTTTACATACTACTGGGTTTGGGTTGCTAATATTTTGTTCAGGATGTTTACATCTATGTTCACGAGAGAGACTGTTCTGTAATTTTCGTTTCTTGTAATGTCTTTGTTAATTTTTCACATCAAGGTTATGCTGGTTTCATAAAATGTGTTGGGATGTTCTCTCTCCTTTACTACTTTCTGAAAGAGTTTAACAATATTGGTATTATTTTTCCCTTTAATGTTTGGAGGAATTTATCAGGAAAGTCATTGGAGCCTAAGTTTTCTTCATAGGAAAGTCTTTAATTATGGATTCACTATTTTTGACATAGACTGTTAATATTTTCTAGTTTTATCTTATATCGATGTTGGTAAATTAAACCTTTTTTTGAAATAAAATAACCACTTAATCTATTATTTATGTTTGGTGGCAAGAGTTGGCGATAACCTTTTTTCTTTTTAATATCTGTAGAACAAATGGAAGCTTCCATTCTTATTCCTGAGGTTGGTTGTGCTTTC
Organism: Pan troglodytes; assembly: GCF_028858775.2. Classification (NCBI taxonomy): domain Eukaryota; kingdom Metazoa; phylum Chordata; class Mammalia; order Primates; family Hominidae; genus Pan; species Pan troglodytes. The sequence goes on from NC_072413.2 coordinate 55,173,177, forward strand.
TCTTTTTTTTTCTTGGTCAGTCTTGCCAGAGGTTTATCAGTTTTATTAGTCTTCACCAAAATAATAATAATAATAACCTTTGGTTTCTCCTTTCTATTTGTTTTTGTTTATATTTTATATTTGTTTATATTTTATTATTTTGTTCTAGTTTTTGTTTCCTTCCTTCTTTCCTTCCTTAATGTTTAATTTGAAAGTTTAATATTGAAGTGGATACTTAAATAATTGCTTTCAGCTTTCCTTTTTTCCTAATATATGCATTTTGCATCCCACAAGTTTTGATAAATTGCATTTTATAATTTTTTCAAATTTTTTAAAATTGAAATTCAAATTGAAATTGAAATTCAATTTAAAATTGAAAAATTCAAATATTTTAAAATTTCCATTGTAATTTCTTCACTCCTAGGTTAAAATTGCATTAATTCCCTAATTATAAAAAACTTCGGTAAGCTTTTTGTTATTTTTGGCTTAATTCCATTGCAGTCACTGGAACACTCTGAATAATTTCAAATTTTTAAAAACTGTTAGGACACTATGGTCCAGCACATAATTTTGTAAATTTCCATGTACACTTGAAATGAATGTGTATTCTGTGGATATGTGTGACATTTTTAGTTTTATATAATCTCCGTCACAGAAAAATAAAAAATTAAAATCTAAACATGTTTCTGTTTACTAACAAAAGTTATACATTAAAATTAAAATATTGACTAAATTTATTTTCAGAATTTTAATGAAGTTTGTATCTATAACTTTTAGCTATTAAAATATTCAACATTCTGTAAATGCTCTTTTGGTCAAAGCCATTAGTAATCACACCAAAAATTATTTCATTTTGTTGTATGAATATAATTCTTAAAGTAGAATAGAAACCATAGGCAATGTAAGAATGACAATGTGGGATATTTTCCAACTAGATCTGAAAATAAAATTACCTCCAGAGTAATCTGGTAATCCTTTGGTTAACTAGCAGCCTGCTTTAAATAACCTGATTATGTTAAACCTCTAAAGGATTTTTTTTTTTTTTTTTAGACAGAGTCTTGCTCTGTTGCCCAGGCTGGAGTGCAGTGGCGTGATCTCACCTCACTCCAACCTCTACCTCCCAGATTCAAGTGATTTTCCTGCCTCAGTCTCTGGAGTAGCTGGGATTACAAGTGCCCACCACCATGCCCGGCTTATTTTTCTATTTTTAGTAGAGGTGGGGTTACACCATCTTGGCCAGGTTGGTCTTGAACTCCTGACCTCATGATCCACCCGCCTCGGCCTCCCAAAGTGCTGGGATTACAGGCGTGATACATGATTTTTTTTAAGTGTACTTTCAAAACCCCTATCTGAAATCCATGAAGTCAAAGGAAATGAGTTTGTGGTATATCCATAATGTGTCATTACACTTCCCACATAATATTGCCAAGGAGTCATTTTGTTGACCTTACTGAGATAAACATGCAACCTATGGGATCACAGTTAAAATATAATGGCTGATAATTGTGTTCTAGATCTGCAGGGTCTCAAGGTCTGCAGTATCTTCCTGGAAGAGACTACTTGATGTCCTAAGTGATAAAGTGGAAGATTTTGGCTTAGAATTTGAATCAGAATGTAAAGCATTCCTAGCATGTGAATAATCCAACCAGAGAAAATCATATTTAGACCTTCCAGTGTACACTCTCTAAAGGACTGACATCAAAAAGGGCAACCGGTGTTATTCCATTTGAGTCTACCCATTATATTCGAGCACTAAAATGTTGGAAAGCTTCTTAATTCTTTTTTTTTTTTTTTTTGCTTTAAGTAAAAAACAATGCAAACAATTACATATAAAAATCAAATTACATACCATTAAAATTTAAAAATCATTCTCCTATTTTCAAAGCCATAGATGGAGTTTTTTTTCTCCTGCCACAACTTCTAGCAGATTATGAAGTTTAAATTTTTTGCATGACCTGAACCAAGTTCTGGCAAAAGAGATGTTCTTTCAGTAGTCAGTGGCATTCCTCCTAGACCTACTTTTCCTAATGTATATATTTTAAGTCCATAGTGTTGGTATTCACCAAGATATGTAAACTAAGAATCTCGGAATCATCTTTGATTCCTTTTCTTGCTTACCCCCCACATCTAATAAAGCAACAATTAATAAGTCCTATTGGTTTAATCTTCCAAATATTCCCTGAATCCATCACCTCCTCTTCATTCCTGTGCTACTCCCCCAGTTCAGCCTTTCACCAGATTAATGCAGTAGCCTGGTTTCTGCCCTCTTTTCTCCTTTAGTCCACTGCATACATTCTGACCAGTTATCTTTTTCTAAAACACAGAATTGTTCATGTCATTCACTTACTTAATTCTCAATAGTTTTCTGGTTTTATGATAAAGCCTAAATTAATTGGGATACCATTTTAAAGACTTTGTTTTTGAGACTAAGTTTTGCTCTGTCACCCAGGCTGGAGTGCAATGGCACAATCTCGGCTCACTGCAACCTCCGCCTCCTGGGTTCAAGCGATTCTCCCACCTCAGCCTCCCGAGTAGCTGGGATTACAGGCACCCGCCATTTGTATTTTTGTAGAGACGGGGTTTCACCATGTTGGCCAGGCTGGTCTCGAACTCCTGACCTCAAGTGATCCACCCGCCTTGGCCTCCCAAAGTGCTCGGATTATAGGCATGAGCGACCACGCCCGGCCTAAAGGCTCTAAATAAGCTAACCCCAATCCAAATATTCGTTTTAACTTGCCCTTTTTGATGGACCCCACACATTGAGCTCTACTCACACAGCAGTTTTTCCATTCAGTGATATACCAGTGACTCATGCCTCCACACCCTGCAAGTATAAGTTACTTCTGCCTAGAATTCCCCTTCTCCTCCACCACTGATGAAATGCTACTTGCCTTTTTAAAGCTCAGCTGAAATGTGACCTCTTTTATGAAATCTTCTTAGAGGTAACAGAGCAAAGTGGTTAAAACATAGGCTATAGAAGCCTAAGGATGTAAGTTTGAATTCTATTACTTTTTAGATATATAATTTTGGTGAAGTTATTTAACTTCTTTGTGCCTCCATTTGACTCCTATTTCACATTGTTTATTGTAACATCTATTATAATAGATCCAGCCCAGAGACTCCTTTCTCACATGAAGTCTATCCTTCTTAGCATATATATTTTTTAATGGCCTACAAAAACAACAATTGTATGATCATTTTTCCTTTGAACTTTATTAGTAAAAATATCCTATTGGTATTCAGAGCTTAATGGTCAGGTTTCCATTCATACAGTTTCTCTGATGCACTCTTATTAAATAGCAATTACAGTAGCAAGGAGATTGTATAATAGAAAACATACGGTATGCATTTCAAATTTAATTCTTTCAAAATGTAAGTTCTGTGTCTTGGGCATAACACTTTACCCCCTCCTCAATTCAGCTTTACTAATTTGCTCACTACATTAAAAAAAAAAAAAAAAAAAACTTCCACCAAAAATAGTTGTTTCTGCGTGATAAAATTGTAATTTTTAAATTTAATATTTTAAAATTTTTACATGATTTCTGCAATGACCATTCTTATTCCCTCAATTTGGTCCTAAAGCCAAAACTTCAAGAGCTATGTGAGATGAGGATGGTCTCCTCCTGAGAGAGGGGAAGCCCAGTATGGAGTATGGAAGCTCAAGTGAGGTGAGGAAGATGTTGCAGAGGGGAGCATGGGTGAGGGTGTATATTTAAAATAGGCGTGAGTGTGTGTGTGTGTGTATGCACACATAAAGCCCCCTAGCATTATCTATTGAGAAAGAGTAGGGTGAGACATCTCAATAATAATAAGCACATCTCATGCACAAATCTTGATTTCTAACTGCCAATTTCACTAAAAGGTGGAGGAATGGCTGATTCCAGAGCTGGGGCAAGGCAAGTACAAGATGAACTTGGAAAATCCTGTTGTGCCCAGAATAAAGTGCTGTAAAAATGATGGGAACATGCCAAAACGACACAGGAGACAACCTGAAGAGGCTACTTCTGACCAAATTTGGGATAATTTGAGATTTGGTAAAATGACAGATTATAATTAGTTGAACAGAAAACTATGAATACATAGTGATATCAAGAGAATTCTGATTAGTATATACACACACACGTGTATAAACACACGTGTATATACACACACATGTATATATATACACACACACCACACACATATACATATATTTTTATATATATTTATATTATATATATATATATATAAAGGATGGCTGGTTAAGGTGGCTCACACCTGTAATCCCAGGACTTTGGGAGGTTGAGGTGGGCAGATCACTTAAGGCTAGGAGTTTGACACCAGCCTGACCAACACGGCAAAACCCCATTTCTACTACAAATAGAAAAATTGGCCAGGCATGGTGGCATGTGCCTGTAGTCCTAGCTACTTGGGGGGCTGAGGTGGGAGAATCGCTTGAACCCAGGAGGCAGAGGTTGCAGTGAGCTGAGATCACGCCACCGCACTCCAGCTTGGGCAACAGAGCGAGACTCTGTCTCCAAATAAATAAATAAGGGGGACCTATATATGTCTGTATCTATTAATATGTATCTACCTCCAAAATATTTACAAAGGGAAAAGTAATAGTTTTAAAGTGGAGAAGCCTGGTAAATAGTACCTTAAGAAAGTGATAAAAATGAACATCATCAGAAATGGGGCAAATTGAAATTGTGTACTATGTGATAGGATGCAACAATAACAGAGAGTTGCATCCATGGTATGTCTGCCAAAAAGCACAACCAGAATCTAATTACGGGGAAACAGAAATCCAAATGTAGGGGTGTTTTACAAAGTAACTACCCTATAATCTATAAAAATGTCCAGAGTCACAAAAGTCAAGGAAAGACTGTGGAACTGTGTCAGAATGAATGAGACTAGAGACACTACAACCTAAAGCAACACATGATTTTGAACTGAGATCCTTAAAAGGAATTAGGACAGCTAGTAAAACGACTGGTGTCTGAGGATTAGATAGTAGTAATATGTCAATGTTAACTTCCCAATTTTCATGTATTGTAGTTATACTGAAGCATTCTTTCTTCTTGGAAATACAAAAGTATTGGAGGGTGATGCAGCATCATGACAGCGACTTATTCTCAAAAGGGAAAAATTTTATTTGTACAGTATTTACAACCCTTCTGTTAAGTCTGATTGTTTCAAAAATTTTTCTTTAAAAAGCAGAATGTAGAACACTAATCAGTAGATTCTTATTAGAGTTGATAAAGGAATTCAATGTGATATATAAGAAAACATAATGTTAATCATGGTAAACTTTGTTCAATTCCTGTGTCCACTGTGCACGTTCTTCAAAACTGTTTTGGTTTTGTTATTAATTTCCTTTGAAATTTTTCTCATGCAAGACTTTCAGAATCTTGTTTACACACATGCACACACACACACATAATTGGGATAGCAAAATGTTCATAGATGCTGTAAAGTTGTGTGAATTCTATTTTTAAAATAAAAAAACGTACATATTACTATAAAAATAACTTCTCCCCCTTGTGGCAAAAATTGAAAATACATTCTACTGGAGAACTGTAAGAGAGGCACTTAGGTATTATTCCTTATAAAATATTTTCACATAACTTCATGTGAATCCCCCATGTTATCCTCTAAATGGTACACAGTATTCACAAACAATATGCTTAGAGGTAGCTTCACAGTTTTCTTTACATCCAGCATTGTCCAGACTCTATTTGGATATTTTCTATAGCAAAAAGCTAAAGGTTATATTTATTTTTCTAAAAACAGGGACTCACTATGTTGCCCAGAGTGGTCTTGAACTCCTAGGTTCAAGTGTTCTTCCCACCTCAGCCTCCCAAGTAGCTGGGAAGCTGCAGACTTGATAAAAGTGCTACAATAAAAGGCCAGAGTTGAAAGGAACCAGTTACAGTATAAAGATTAAAATGATAGGCAGGCAAAGAGGGATGGCCTCACTTAGAGGCACCTGCCAATTTAAGATTACAGGGGCATCAGGAAGGCTTCTCACCTCTCAAAGTTTAATCTCAAAACTCTGGAAGTCCACCATTGGAGACTAATTTCTTTGTTAGTTCTATCCAAACTTCACTTAGTTTATTAACATAAAGATAACTGGAAGGGATATGACACTTTCTTCATTTAAGATTCCCAGTGGTGAAAACAAAGAAAGTCACTCATTGGAACTATAAATGAAACTTAGCTTTCTTATTCCAGGTTCCTACTTCCTTCCTTAACCCTCCATATTTCCTCCTATTAAGTCACTAGGCACTTATAATTCTACATTTTACTGACCTTTCACTGATTATAAAGTAATTTAAGTGATTTTTGAAAGTAAACTTAATTCCAGTTTCAGACTTATAAATTAAAAGTGGCTCAGTTGGATACTGTCTCTTAAACACAGTAATATAAATATTAGTATCTTGGCTAAAATGAATTATTGACAATTTTAATACATGTTGCACAGTACATATTAATATAGAAAAATACATGTTATCAGCAGCATAATGTTGACCATGTTCTAATCCATTCCACCTGCTCAAATATTAGTGCAAATAATTATATATTTGTAATGCATCACTGCTGTCTAGCAAAATCTATGCCTTCTGAATAAATGACTTTCCTCTGAGGTTGACTGCTGTGTGAAGCATGATGTGATATATTCCTATTTAAACTGGCTTTGTATGGTGAGGCAGACTGCAACCTTCTAAACCACTTAGAAAATGGGCGAGTGTGTTTAATTACTCATCTTTCCCCCCCAAAAGTCGATAATCACAAAACAAAGGTTAATGGTACCTATCAAATAATAATGATAAAATACCTCGGGTCTAGTTCAAAAATAGGAATTTTGTTAAGCCCAGGGGCAGCCTAGCTGCTCTAATTTGGCAATTAAAATTTCTGTTCTCTAAATGTCAGGTTTCTGTCCCCTATACATTTGAACAGTTGTTTCCTCCCTAAATTTGTAAAGAGAAATGATTGATCACTGGTAAAAATAAAAGGTAAGAGTTATGACAGCTTTTAAAACCCTTAACATGCAATTCTGATTACATGAAAATGACTATCTACTGTTAATATACTAAATATTTTGCCTTACATTTTCACTCCAGCATTAGTCATTTAAAAACTACCAATGTACTAAACAGTTAACACAATTGGCAAGCCTATGACATTTAAAATAGTTTTTGAACATAAAAACACTGATTTCTTCATATCTTCCAAGGTAGAGTTGTCATTTACTTCTATGTCACAAAATATAGTACAAAATATTTGGTCTCTTTCTATTGTGAAAATTATCAAGCTGGAAAAGTATATAAAATAACACCAATAAAGATTTGTGATAGACATATTTCTATTAGGTACAAACTTAACATTAAAATTTCATGACCACTTATAAAATTTAAAAAATCAAATTTAAAAAGTATGACCATACATTGAACATATTAAGAAAAACACAACAGTAAATTAGATATTGACCCTGTATGCCAACTTTGTAATATAAATACTACAATAAAAATCATATTGGAAGCAACGATTAAGCAAAACTAATGAACCTATCAAACTAAAGGATCTATTTAACGTTACGTAAGGAGAATAGCATATAGAACCTAAAAGTGAGTGAGAAAAGATTTAGGTTTCAATCTGAGCATTTTACTAGCTGTAGACCTTGACTGGTCTACTTACCTTTCTATGCATTAGGTTTTTCATCTGTCAAATGGAAATAATAGTACCCAAATCCTAGGGTTGCTCTAGAATCCAACAATATGTGCAAAGGACTTATTAGCACAGTGTGTGAGACTTAAATCAATACATGTAACTATAATTATCTTTATTATGCAGCAAAATTTTTTAAATTGCTAACTTTTAACTTCATGTAGAATTATTCAGTCTAACAATATGAACTGATCTTTTCTTCTAAAGTATATAATAATGTATTACAGGATAGATCAGAGAGAAATAATACAGAAACTGAATATAGTTAAACTAATTGAATGAAAGCACAAAATGCTTTGTATGTAAAATTCAACAATATATGGGTAATGTGCAGAATATTTTTGCGTTAAAAAAAGTTAATCTCCCAGATGTGAGCTTTGTTAGTCACCAACAAATCATGTACTGACTGAACTGCTGTCTCTCAAACACAGTTCAAGCATGCCTTAGCCACTACTTTAGGTACTTGACCACTTTAAGGGGTTTTGTGGCATTTCAAAAATCAAAATCTCTTTATCCAGATCCTTGTAAATATTCACCATTACAGGTAAGAAAAACGCATTTTAGGGAAGCAGTGAATTCTCCACTTGGAATCAATCTACTGATTGATAATTAAATTATTTCACTGTGAACCAGAAGGCTAGTACTTAGAAAGCAAAATATTTAGAAGTGAAAGAGGGGGAAAAAAAGAATGATCTACAATGTAATATAAATTAACCTAATTTAAATTAGATTTTAATTTAACCTACTTTGACAGTTTTTTAAAACAAGGAAGATCCTAAGGACTTGCAACTATGGCAATCCTCAAAATGGGACCAAAAATTGTCCTGGAATGGTCAGGTGGTCATCCATCTAAAGATCCATCCAGCTACTATTTAATAATTCTTCATAAGGACACTTCATCTACTCTGGTTGACTGTCATTTTCAACATCATAATTTACATAAGGTAGGCTTCCTTTATTAAATTCGTATTCTGTATTTCAGATATTTCTCAATTTTAGAAAAACAATGCACAGTGTGTTAAGAGCATATTTTCAACTTCATTCAATGCATTACCTAAATACTGCATATTAGCTCATGCGGTATTGTGTAATACTGCAAAGACCGTACTTACGTAAATGTTGGTTAAAGTTACCAATTATACAAAGCTCCACTCTCTACCTAAAATTTTACCATGTGCAAAACGAAAAACATTTTAGTTATTGATCATCTCTTCTGAGCCATACACTTTGGGCAAAATTTTGTGATGGCTATAAATATGAAAACACTTAAAAAATCAGAATACAAAGAATGCATATTGCCTCACATGACACATTTTTTTTTTTCCCTCAGAGAAAGATCATCTGTTTAGGATAAATTTCCAGTCTTGCTTATATAGTCAAGTATTTTTTGCTAAAAAAGAAAATGAGAAGACCTGTGCTGTGAAAAATTTTAAAAATCTCAAATTTTTAAATAAAAAATCATTTATAAAATTCAGGATGGATGGCTCTAAAATATAAAAAGAGTGAAATAAAAAAAACAACTGCAGGGAATTTGTTTATTGAGCATTAATGTTAACACTTTTAAATTAAGTATTCACTTACGAATTTTGTCACTGTCCTATCAACGGACATAATAGAAAATATTGCACAGAACTCAAACATGAAAATAATCAACAAAATAACTAAGCAACAAGTATATGCTTTACATTTTAAAAATTAATCCAAACAAAATAATTTGAAGCACTTCTCTGATTTGGAAGTCTTAAAATGTTATCTCATGTTTTATTTGAGATTTTTTTTCGTTTTTTCTTTTTTACAAATTGACACTGTACAAAGAGCTTAAATGGCCAGTAAAACTACTGCCTTAAAATTGTTGGCTTTAAGTAACAGAGGTAAAATTTGAATTCACATCAGAGCTTTCTAAAATGGCAATAGTACAAGCATATGACTTTCTCTAGTATCCAAAACCTGAGCTGGCTCTCCCTTGGCTAGAAACAAGACAGCCTTCTAAAGCTGCCATAATGTCCTAAAATGCTCTGAAAGAAGTTGGTATACTTCATTCCCTAGCTTACCTTGGTAACACTGGACTAAACAGAAAATGAAGAAAATTCAGTCAATAGTAACTTAAACAGTACTAAGTTAGCTCTGGACTTAGAAGGTTTGGTAAAGTTGATGACATTCAGAATAAGGTTCTCAGAAGAAAAGCAGTTTTCCAAAAATAGGCTAAAAAGCCTATATTAAAGAAAAAATGCCAAGAGTGAATTGAATACTTAAGTTTATCTGTTCCTAGAAGACTATGAACACCACAATGGGAGCTGAAACACTATATATAATTTAGAATGCATTCTCCCAGAGCAAGTTTATAAGGTTTATAGAATAGTAATAGCCTTTCTAAATTTTCACTTGATATTTAAAATTTTATAAGTGATTTATTATGTCATCAAATTAAGCCAATTCCATTAACTATATCCAAGTAGGAATAACTTCAGAAATGCTTTGAAAAAGGACAATGACAGACCTATAGACATGAAAAGCAAACAGCCTTTGCAAAGCTCATCTCCAAATCTATCAATTCTCAATTCTTCTTAAAATAAAAGACTAACCACATGTTCAGCCATTCCATCTTATTCAAGTTTAGCATTACGACAGAAATCTTAAAGGGCTGCATGTTGCTAAACACTGTCAGTATTTCTTATATGCACCATTTAGACTATACCTCACTTTTTTTCACTTCCCTTATATTAAAATAATGAATAAATATGGTCCTTTAGTTAAGGTCCTCCACCTTAAGTGAAATACAAAATAAGGTAGTTTTATTAATTTCTTACTAGAATTGGCTTAAAATCTATTTACCAAATAAGAAATAGTAAACTTTTAAGTTTTACCCAGAAAGCAGAAGTATTCCGATCCACTCCTAATGTCTACATAAAATATTTCATCATTTTAGTTCAGTTTATGACATTTTTTGGACTAGTATTAAGCTGTACCTCAGAAAAAAATCCAATCAACCAACTGCAGAAAGTATGCTTAATTGTTAACCTTTTGAAAGAGGCAAAAAAATTATTTACGAAAACCTAAAATAATCTGATTAACAATTGATGCTGAAAAGGTCATTAAAAACTGAGGAATAACAAATGTAGTTTTCCTGTATTTCACCTATTATTAATGGAAAACAGAATGGCAAAATTTCTAAATGGAATATGTTAAAAGTACAAGAACCGAAAACACTGGTAACATTTCCTTTGCCTTCTGACAGCAACATTTTCTAGGATAAAAACAGTGACATGTAGTTTTAGAGAATCTGAAATTTCTACATTCAAGAATGGAATTAAAATTCAATGTGAGGGGAAAAAAGCAAAATATAGCTAGTGGTATCCAAACTTTAAATAAAACCTCAAAGGTAAGTATGGCTGCTGTTTTGTTCCAGTCATTGTTTCACAAAATGTTGGCTGTGTCATAAGGTATCTCCTGTGCTTTCTATCAACCGAGGGCTGCTGAAGTATAAGACATTCCTCTGTAAAGGAACTGACACTGAATTCCTTTGTAAATTCAATCTCAGCTGAAGTGTCGAGCAAGGCGGGCAGATCTATAATCAGCACGAAGTTGTACGAAGGAGTGAAGTATATTCTTGTCCAGATTAGCAAGTTGTTCTCCTGAGCAGACTTGCTTTAAATTATCTGGGGCAACTACCAGAAGATTGCAAAGAGCATGCAGAGTATCAAAAAGATGTAATACCATTGGAATCTGAATTGAGAGAAGAAAAAAAGTAACATTGAAACAAAACAATTTCCAGTTTTACAATTAGCTTGTAACTTTTTACATACTGTCAGGTGGGACTTACTAGTGTGGGTGAAGTTCAACATATTAGAATTTTTTAAAGATCACAATGCATTAAAACTTAAAGATTTCAGTAGTTAAATAAACTTGCTATATTTCAAAAAGATTCATGTGTCAATTCTCTTCAATAGTAACAATCATATATACTTCGGAGGACTAAAACTAGTTATTAACATACAGCATTTTTCATAATTTAAATGTTACAGAAATATTCAGGGGGACATAAATGAAGACAACATTATTTTCCTAATGTGTGACATATATAACATTAGTCATGGATGTCAATAAGTCAAAGACTGTGGAACTGAAAATACACCATAAAGCAAAAATGGGTTTAATATTAAATATATGGGCCAGATGTGGTGGCTCATTCCTGTAAACCCAGCACTTTGGGAAGCTGAGGCAGCAGATCACTTGAGCCCAGGAGTAAGAGACCAGCCTGGGCAACATCATGAAACTCTTTGGAAAAAAAATAAATAAAAATTTAAAATTTAAAATTAAAAAAAATAATAATTGGAACAACACTGTTTCAGGTAGAATGTGATAATCTATCTCATACAATATCAACAAAAGTTATAAACCTTTCACTAATTATAAGTAAATAATGATTTTTAATAATCTGACTTATGCTCCTGGGCCTATTTGCAAGTTTGATGTTTTTGTGTACACCATACCTTGAAGTCTTTGGCACACTTCCTATATTCGGCTACATCACAAATTGCCAACATGCCACCCATACAACTGTAGGAATATTGTTGAAGATGCTCATAGATAAGTCGATGAAAACGTACTCCAAGTTCCATCAAAACTGTGTCCACATTCTTCCCATCCATGGAATTTTTAATCTTCTCCACTTGTTTTCTTACGTAAGCACAGACTTTTACACAGGCCTATAAAAGTTTTTCTACACTCATTACACAGGAATGTATACCAGCTTAGCTAAAGAGGAAATACAGTTTCTCATTAATCTTTAAGTATAAAAGAAAAAAATCTAGGGCACAGTAGGATACACCAATGAAAATGTTAACAAAGTATTAACAAACTGAATGATTTTACTCACATTAGTATATTGAATCAAAACATTGTTTTCATCTTCTGGCTTAAAATCTGTTTTCTTCTGTTCTGCAGCCAAAATATGCTTCATCTGTCCAATCATACAATTTAATGTCCTAGAGAATTGAGAATACAACATTCTTTAACCCATCTAACTTACTCTATGTTTATGTTTAATTATATTATTTATGCTAAATTAAATCAGTTATTTGATTTCCTATCACCATAAAACTCTTTTACTATTGGTAAACTTTAGATATTAGAAAAAGTCAGCTCTAGGTCTTAATACGAAAGAGCTCTTGGTTTTATTATCTGTCTGCTCAAAACAGAGGGCAAAAATTCTTTGTGCAATACTTCAAGATTCAAAGATCTCAGAAGTCTGTCATTAATTTAATTCCTTAACAACTAAGGATTTTCAAAGGCAAAACCATATACAAGTTGAGTATCCCTTTCTCAAAATTCTTGGGACCAGAAGTGTTTTGGATTTTGAAATTTTTCAGATTTTGGAATATTTGTACATACATAATAAGATATCTTGGGGATGGGACCCATTCTAAACACAAAATTCATCTATGTTTCATATATATCTTATACATGTAGACTGACAGTAATTTTATAAAATATTTTAATAGTTTTGTACATGAAATGTTTATGTTCATTGAGCCATCAGAAAGCATAGATGTCACTATCTCAGACACCCATGTGGACAATCCGTGGCTGTCTGGCATTTCCATCACTCCTGACTCTGAATTTATATGCTACCAATAAGCAATCATTTTCTTATACTCACTCACACATAAGTACTTAACAGTAAAAAAGATGACATGTCATTCATACAGAGAAAAAATAAGATATTTAAGGTAACCAAACAGCACAGTAACATCACCACAATACCTGTTTGCCTGTTAAACAACAACAATGTAGCAGGTTTTCAGTCTCCACCTACCATGCTGTGCTTTCATGAAAAGGTTACTCTATCCTATATTTTATTTTTTTAGGTGACAAGAAACAACAGAAGCAATTGAGAGACCAGAAAGCAGGACCTCTTTGGATGAGGAGATATTCTGCTGGATGGCTTCTTAAAAGTTTCCTCTGGAGTTATCTGCCTCATTAATAATGGTTTTTGTCTTAGAAGTCTCTGTTTGATTTTGTAAACTGATATGACTTATTGTTCTGTTATGAATGTACACTGCTGTACCTTTAATAAGTCCATTGCACATTTTCACCATGTAATCTATAGGCATTTTTTCTGCAGTGTTAGCAACGTTACCTTGTCACTATTATCACAGTCACCTTGATTTGGAACCATTTTGGCTATTTCACTACCAGTCCATGAATGAGCAACTGGAGTCTCACTGATGTTAAAAAATTCTTTTGATATTCACTTCATCCAACTTACTGATGGACTCTAAATGTATTATTTTTTGTATATGTAAGAAGTCAGACGTCACTTTTTTCTCACTTGAAATATCGAAATCTTCAAAGTCACCACCTTGTTCATCCTCTTCACTGAACATAGTTGAAGGCCAGAGGTTGTGCCAGGCATGCATAACTGTCTTTAGTCACTGTGTTCCAAGCATTGGCAACAGCATATACAGCATCTTTCATGCTCAGCTCATTCTGAAAACCTTCCATACTCCTGCCTCTGTTCACCGTTGCTAGTATGCTGTTCAAGAAAGTGTTCTAAGAGGCCGAGGTGGGAGGATCACTTGAGGGCAGGAGTTCGAGACCAGACTGGCCAACATGGTGAAACCCCGTCTCTACTAAAAATACAAAAATTAGCCAGCCATGGTGGTGGGTGCCAGTAGTCCCAGCTACTCAGGAGGCTGAGGCAGAAGAATTGCTTGACCCGGGAAGATGAAGTTGCAGTGAGCTGAGATGGCATCACTGCACTCCAGCCTGGGCAAGACTCTGTCTCCAAAAAAAAAGTGTTCTGAGACAGGGTCTCACTCCATCACCAGGCTGGAATGCAGTGTGATGATTGCTCACTGCAGCCTGGACCTACCAGGCTCAAGTGATCCACCTACCTCAGCCTCCTGAGTAGCTGGGACTACAGGCACATGCCAGAACACCTGTCTAATTCTTAAATTTTTTGTGTGTAGAGACAGGGTCTCACTATGTTGCCTTAGGCTGGTCCCAAACTCCTGGGCTCAAGTGATCCTCCTGCCTCAGCCTCCCAAAGTGTTGGGATTATAGGCCTGAGTCACCATGCCCACCCAAGAAAGTGTTTCTATATTTACTCTTCATTGATCTAAAGAAACCTTGGTCAGAAGACTGAATAAAGTCACATTGGGAAAGAGTATGACACGAACAGTTGTCAAGGAATAACAAAATCTTGTAGTTGTTATCCAGTCCAGCTTCCCTGCAGTATGTGTAAGCCACTAGTATAAAATGTTTGTAAAACCAATCAGAAAAGACATCCCTGGTTATCCATGCCTTTTTGTTAGCATAACGGTGGACCCAACAAGAAATTCCCTCCTTTGAAACAATGAAGATGCAAGCTTTAGCCTATTACAGCAAGCTTACACTTATACATGCCTGCTGCATTAGCACACTCTAGCACAGTTACTCTGTCCTTGGCATCCTCAATTTCTGTAGGAGCCATCTTATCACCTGTATTGTCAGTGTCTTCTTGGGGCAGTAATGCCAAAATAGTGGTGTTTCATCAACATTATAGACTTATTCTCACACCATATTTTCATCAGCAACAACCCTGGCAAACTCATTAAGGAATTTCTCTGCTGCTTCATGACCAGCAGATGCTTTATCACAACAAACCTTTAAAAACATAACGCTGTGTCTGTTCTTAACTTTTGGCAAACGGCCCATTGAACAGCCACGATTCCCTTCCATTTTCAATTCATCATGATAGATCTTTGCTTGTTTCATGATCACCATACCATTAAGTAGCAATGTATTCATTGCAATGCTGACAGATCCACTCTTTCGATACATAATCAAGACCTTCACTTTTAACTTTATGCAGTGTTTTTATATTTTTCATTAACTTCTGTTCATCACTTTCAGCACAGAGTTTCTCCTTCTGTTTCTTCAGGTAATATATGGTGGTCATTCCAATACCATACTCTTCTGTAAGACATTTCACACACTTACACCGCCATCCTGTTTGTCCAGCAGCTTTGATAAACGTAAGTGCTGCTAGGCATGGTGACTCACACCTGTAATCCCAGCACTTTGTGAGGCTGAAGTGGGAGGATCACTTGAGCCCAGGAATTCAAGAACAGCCTGGGCAACATAATGAGACCCTATCTCTACATATAAAAAAAAAATGGCTGGGTATGGTGGTGTGCAGCTGTGGTCCTAGCTACTCAAGAAGCTGAGGTGAACCCAGGAGTTCAAAGTTGCAGTGAACTATGATTGCGCCACTGCACACCAGCCTGGGTAACAGAGCAAGATCATATCTCTAAACAAATTTTTTTTTATTTTTATATATTTATTTATTTTTTTGAGACACAGTTCTGCTCCTGTTACCCAGTCTGGAGTGCAGTGGCGTGATCTTGGCTCACTGCAACCTCTGACTGCCAGGTTCAAGCAATTCCCCTGCCTCAGCCTCCCGAGTAGCTGGGATTACAGGCTCCTGCCACCATGCCCGACCAATTTTTGTATTTTTAGTAGAGATGGGGTTTCACCATGTTGGCCAGGGTGGTCTCAGTTCGAGACTGAGCCACTGTGCCTGGCCACCAAAAAAATTTTAAAGATAAACAGGCTGAGTACAGTAGTTCACGCCTGTAATCCCAGCACTTTGGGAGGCTGAGGTGGGTGGATCACTTGAGGCCAGGAGTTTGAGACCAGCCTGGCCAACATGGCAAAACCCTGTCTCCACTAAACATACAAAAAATTAGCTGGGCATGGTGGCGCGCACCTGTAGTCCCAGCTACTCGGGAGGCTGAGGCAGGAGAATCGCTTGAACCCAGGAGGCATGGATTGAAGACAGCCAAGATCACACCACTGCACTCCAGCCTGGGCGACAGAGTGAGACTCCACCTCAAAAAACAAAAACAAACAAAAAGATAAACATAAAGTTTCCTCTTGTTCTTATCACTGTTAACCTCAGGGGTATCTGTAGGCCTTTTTGAGATTCCACAACATCTTTATACCACAGAGCACAGAATAAGGAGAAAAAAAAGCACACACACAGGTCTTGGCTGCACGTGGGGCATTGTGAGCCACCTACCATTGGCATGTCCAGCCTACACACATGCCATTTTATTATTCTTTGTAGGCATGCTTGTTGTAGGGGGGGATTTGGACATGCACAGAAAATATTTATCACAGCTGAAGAGGGTTGGGTGGGTCTTTTTTCCCTTGTGGATACTCAAATAAACCGTGTGCTGTGCATCTGTATTTTGACTGTGCCCTGTCACATGAGGTCAGGTGTAAAATTTTCCACTTGTAGGGTAATGTCAGCACTCAAAAAGTTTCAAGTTTCAAATTTTGAAGCATTTTTATTTTGGATTTTTGGATTAGGGGTGCTGAATGCGTACAGAATGCTTCCGGTGGAGATAGGGAACTTATGAAGAATGGCCAAGGTTGGGAAAAACAGGTAGGAGCAACACTGAGTCTCACAGTGTAAGGACAATCAGAAGGATGGATAAGCAGTACTAAAGATCCAACTGAGAAATGAGAGCATAGATTTGCAGTGGTACCAATAACGTACATGTTATGTGATATTCTCCAACAGTGAGGAGTCAACCAGTTATGGGAATAAAAGAGACTGCATCTATCAGAGGTTAGGGTCTGTAAGACAGTTGTGATTGAAGGAAATGTACTTTAGGGTATTTCAAGAAAGTAATTCAAAAGATGGACCAAGTGATATAAGCACAATAACTAAAGAAATAAAGCTAGGAAAAGGATAATAGATTGGCATAAGATGAAGAGATTAACAGACAGAGGTCCTGCTGAAGTCAGAAAAATCCCAGGACCAGATGGCCTTACTAGTGAATTCTACCCAACATGAAGAGAAGAATCGGCTGGGCGCAGTGACTCACACCTGTAAGCCCAGCACTTTGGGAGGCTGAGGCGGGTGGACTGCCTGAGGTCAGGAGTTCAAGACCAGTCTGGCTAACACAGTAAAACCATGTCTCTACTAAAAATACAAAAAAATTAGCTGGGTGTGGTGGTGTGTGCCTGTAATTCCAGCTATTTGGGAGGGTGAGGCAGGGGAACTGCTTGAACCAGGGAGGTGGAGGTTGCAGTGAGCCAAGATCGTGCCACTGGACTCCAGCCTGGGCAACAGAGGGAGACTCCGTCTCAAAAAAAAAAAGAAGAAGAAGAATTAACACCAATCGTTCTCAAACTTTTTCAAACAATGGAAGAACTGATTACACTTTCAAACTCATTTTACAAAGACAGCATTACAGCGATACCAAAGCCAGAGAAGGACAATACAGGAAAGAAAATTACAGGCCAATATCCCTGATGAATAAAGATGTAAAAAAAAAAAACTAGCAAACTGAATTCAATAGCACACTGAAAGGATCATACACCATAACCAAACAGAGTTTATCCCTGAGATTCAAGGATGGTTCAGCATATGCAGATCTATAAATGTGACAGACCACATTAACAGAATGAAGGATAAAAATCACATAATTGTCTGATGATGTGAAAAAAAAAAACGCTTCTGGTAAAATTCAACACTCTTTCATGACAAAGACTTACAAACAAATTAGGTTTGAAGGAATATACCTAAAGATAATAAAGATCATATACGACAAGCCCACAACTAATATCAAAGTGTGAAAAGCTCAAAGTGAAAAGCTCAAAGCTTTTCCTCTAACATCAAGAACAAGAACAAGGATGTCCACTCTCACTACTTCTATTCAACACAGTAGTGGATGTCCCAGCCAGAGCAGTTAGGCAAGAAAAAGAAATAAAAGACATCTAAATTGGAAAGAAAGAATTAAAACTGTCTCTTTGCAGATGATATGATCTTAGATAGAGAAAACTCTAAAGACTCCATCAAAAAATAGAACTAATAAACAAATTTAGTAAAGTTGCAAGACAGAAAATCATCATACAAAAATCAGTTGTTTTTATACATTATCAGCAAACTATCCAAAAAAGAAAGAAAAAAAATCCCATTTACAATAGCATGAAAAAGAATAAAATATTTAGGAATTAACCAAGGAAGTAAAAGACTTATACACTGAAAACCATAGAACACTGCCAAAAGAAACAAGTAAATGGAAACATATCCCGTGTTTAGAGCTTGAAAGAGTATTGTTAACCTGTCCATACTACTCAAAGCAATTCAATGCATTCCCAATCAAAATTCCAAAGGCATTTTTCACAGAAATAGAAAAAAAAAAAAACACTAAAATTCTTATGGAACCAGAAAAAATCCTGAATAGCCACAGCAATTTTGAGAAAGAACAAAACTGGAAGCATCGTACTTCTTGGTTAGAAAATATATCATACAGCTACAGTAATTAATGCAGTATGGCACTGGCATAAAAACAGATACACAGCCCAATGGAACAGGATACAGAGCCCAGAAATAAATCCATCCATTTATGGTCAACTGCTCTTTAACAAGGGTGCCAAGAACACACAATAGGGAAAGGATAGTCTCCTCTATAAATGGTTCTGGAAAACTGGATATCTACACACAGGAAAATGAAATGACACCTTTATCTTATACTCTACACAAAAAAAACCAACTCAAAATGGATTAAATTTAATATAAGACCCACAACTATAAAACTAGTAGAAGAAAACGTAAGAAAAAAGTTTCTTGACATTGATGTTGGCAACGACCTTTTGGATATGGCCTCAAAAGCACAGGCAACAGAAACAAAGACAAATGAGACTGCATCAAACTAAAGAGCTTCCGCACAGCAAAGAAAACCATCAACAGCCTATGAAATGGAAGGAAATATTTGTAAACCATAAATCTCAGAGGTGTTTAACACTCCAAACATATAAGGAACTCAAACAACTCAATAGCAAAAAACTAAATGATCCAATGATTAAAGGCAAAGAACCTGAATAAAAATTTTTGAAAGAAGACATACAGATGGCTAACAGGTATATGAAAAGGTGCTCAACATCACTAGTCATCAGGAAAATGCAATCAGTTATCACTTCACACCCATTAGGATGGCTCTTTTCAAAAAGGCAATAGATAACAAGCGTTGTCAAGAATGCAGGTAAAAGAGGACATTTGTACACTGTTGATGGGGATGTAAATTGGTACAGCCATTAAGGAAAAGTACAGAAATTCCTCAAAAACTTAAAAACAGAGCTACTATATGATCCAACAACCCCATTTCTGAATATCCAGGCATACCTTGTTTTATTCTGCTTTGTTTGACTGTGTTTCACAGATACTGTGGTTTGTTTTGTTTTTTTACAAGTTGCAGGCTTATGGCAACGCAAGTCTATCCGTGCCACTTTTCCAACAGCATGTGTTCACTTTGTGTTTCTGTGTCACATTTTGGTAATCCTTACAATATTTCAAACTTTTTCATTACTGCTAAATCTGTTATGGTGATCTGTGATCACTGATCTTTGATGTTACTATTTTAATTGTTTTGGGGTACCATACCCATATAAGACAGTGAACCTAATTGACAAATGTAGTGTGTGTTCTGACTACTCCAGTTAATGGCTGTTTCCCTGTCTCTCTGCCTCTCCGTGGGCCTCCCTATTCCTTGAAACACAGTAACATTGCAATTAGGACAATCAATAATCCTACAATGGCCTCTAAGTGTTCAACTGAAAAAGTCACATATTTCTCACTTTAAATCAAAAGCTAGAAATGATTAAGCTTAGTGAGGAAGGCATGTTAAATGCCAAGATAGTCCAAAGTAAAAAACTTCAGGATCCAATAAAAACAACACTCTAATAAGGATGAAGGCAATATGTAAAAATAAAATCAAACGCAGCAATATGGTGGAATTAAGATAAATATTTTCCTTCTCTACAAAGTATTTTCATGCTGCTATAATATGGTGTTTTTATAATTTAAAAAAATGCAAGATACAAAACCAACAACTTGCCTATCAATGCCAGTATCCAATTTCATCTCCATTTGTTCAATTATTTCTTTTTTCTTCTGAAGGCATTCAGATAACTTAGGAGAAGAGCTATTGTATATTTAAAAGGGAAAAAGAATCATATTAATAGTCTAATATTTTCTAAAAGTTTTTCATACACCTATGTGTATTACATTATATACATTTATAAATATATCCATATATACACATTAATATTGTTAACAAATCCAAGAAGCATATAAGCAGCAAAGTAATTATTTAGCATTCACTATGCCCAATTCATTATAATAGACTAAAAACAACCGATTAAAAGGGAAGGAAGAGGACCACTTAAATTTGTTATTTTGATCTCTGAAGAGACATCTCTCAAGAATATAAATGTGACTTTAAAATTTTGGAATTATTTGGTTTTCTTTATAAACAAATATCTAGTGTAATACCAAGAAAAGTTATAGACTATCATCACCAGAGTTTTAAGAATACAGTAAATCATACTATAAAATTTGGAGGGTAACAGCCAATCCAGTTGTACTTTTAAAAACCAGACAACCATATTTGCCTTCTGAATGCTATCAGAATGTCAAAACATTCAAAATATTAAGAAATAGGCAACCCTAATAATTGTGTGAATTCTCTGCTTTGTGGCATAACAGCTCTTAAAAAGTAAATTTCCTTTCAAAGTATGATTCAGGGATTACAAGTGACTGTTATCTTTGAGACTGTTTCTGGACTAGTCTTGGCATATCAATGTTTACAACAAAATGTCAAAAAATTTTATATGAGTATTTTTCCTCTTACATAATAGTGTTAAACAGATAATTCTGTAAAGCACGTTCACATATACACCATCTTATTTAATTCTCAAATGCTTTATAAGTTCACATAAATTGATATGAAGATATAAACCAAACCTTACTCTAATGCCTCATTAAAATCTGTCCCATTAATCTCACAAAATTTTTTGTATGTATCTTTACATTATAACAAGTGGGTACATGGACTTTGTCTATCGGATCTTTTAAAAGATGTCAAATTTGCTGAGTTTCACTAAGCTGGAGGTCCTCTTTCACATGAGATTTCAGTTTTAGGTTTGTGACAGATTAAATCTTTTGAAATACACCAAAATTAATAATATAGTGGAAAGAGAAAACAGAAATGCAAGAAGAAACAGTATCTAATGTTTTATTTCCTAAGAACTTTTATATTTTTATTTCATTTCACTTGTCCAGTTTGACATTTTTTGTGAAAATGTACTTTTTAAATTTAATGAAAGAATATATAGATTATGTAGAATGCTATAATAGTCACTGAAATATCAATGAAAATCAGATAATTTGACTAACCTTATTAGTGGCATAAGGTGATCATTAAACTGTTTGTCAAAAAGATGAAAAATAGTATTGGCCTGTTGCACAACGTCCAAAAAATAAAGATTTGCATTCCTAGAATCTGAAGAGGGAATTCCTAAAACCAGAAAGCATACATATGTTAGAATCATCCTTGAAGAAATTCATCTTGGCAACAGAAAAAAAGAATGTGGTTTTTAAATCTGTAACATAAAATAAATGACACCACTATTTTAATACATCAATAATGACTTCTGTGGACAGAAGAGGAAAATCAAGCTTAAACTTATACTAGTAAAACTCATCCAAAGTTATTTTTATGCCCAGTGTTCACCATCTACTCAGCCTTCATGATTCACGTGAGCCATGAATACACCTCCACATATTTCTTATAACCAGGCCTCTTTATCTCTGATAACAGTTCGAATAATTTTCTCATTGGTCTTCCTCATTCAAGTCTCTTTACCTTTTATCCTAGATACTGCTGCCATAGTAATATCTCTAAACTGACACATTTCACTTACTGTGCTCTACACTATTTCCTCAAAAATACTCAAAATGTCCTATCTACAGATTACATTCCTGATTTTATTCTGGAATTTATTCAGAATAAAATAAAAAGGGAATCAAGCCACTCCATATTCTGACCTCAAAATGTCAGCTGACCTCTCTGGATTTCCATTTCCTCCTTTTTGTAAAGAATAACAGATGAACTCTAAGGTCCTAGATGTTTATGTTTCTAGCTAAAAGTAAAAGACTTAAGAGACTAAAGAAAATATGCATAGCTAATGAGAAAATACAGGCTTGACACATAGAGTTCTTTATAGAACAATGATTTTTTTTTTTTCTTAATAATGGAAAACAAAGGTGTTTCCCTCTGCCCCCCTGCCCCCGCAAGTAAAAGACAAGATTACCAACTGGTAAGAAAATTGAAGGCTTGAATAACAAATGAACTTTACAAGAGAAAAAAACAAAATCAATACATATGTAGAAAATATGAATCATTGTTATTAATGAAAGACATAAAAATTAAGGCAATATTGATGTACTTTTTTTCTTTATAGGCATCAGAACTCAGCTACAGTGTAAGTTTTTAACCACGAAATTAAAATTTTTAAAGAATATTCAATAATTACAGAAAAACTGGCACACACAAACAGTCCAGCAGCGGCATAAGTTACTGGGAAAAGAAACCTTTAGGAAAATAGCTTAAATCAAAACAAAAAATTCTTGGGAGGCTGAGGAGGGAGGATCGCTTGGAGCCAAGAGTTCAAAAACAGCCTAGGCAACAAAGCAAGACCCCAACTCTACAAAAAAAGAAAAAATTAGCTAGGTGCAGTGGCATGCACCTGTAGTTATAGCTACTCAGGAGGCTGAGGTAGGAGTATTGCTTGAGCCCAGGAGTTCAAAGTTGCCATGAGCCATGACTGTGCCACTGCACTCTAGCCTGGGTGACAGAGCGAGATTCTGTCTCAAAAATAAAAATAAAAATAGGGGCATATCAAAATTATTATATATACACACTTTTTTAAATTTTTTAATCCCTTACTCAGTTTTACTTTTCTTCATTGCACTTTCTAATCATTTGTCTATCTTCTCCATAAGAATATAAACTCCACAAGTACAGGAGTAGGCATTTAATAAGCATGTGTTAAATGAATGAATTCCGATGAGTGGTGGCAGACATTAACAGATAAAAATTTCATTGTGATAAGTGCTATAAAAAAATTTAATGCAATGAGAAGATAATAAGGATAACTGGGCTGGGAGAAGAGGGCTACTTTAGCTAGGGTGATGATCAGCAATGCCTCTCTGAGAAGACAACATCTTAGTTGAGATCAGATGACTGAAAAGCCAGCCATGAGAAAAGCTGAGGCAAAAGGATTTTGGGGATAGGGAAACACCAAGTGCAAAGAGACTAAGCAAGGAAAAACAATAAGGGTCAGAGTGACTGGGCAGTGAGAAGAAATGCAATGAGAGATGATCAATACATACCAGGCCAGATAAAAAGTCATGCTTCTCTACAGTTTGCTGTTGTTTTCCCCTTAAGAGTAATAGGAAACCACCACAGAGTTTTAAATAAGGAAATAATTAAACTGGCTGTTACACGAAGTCAGTAATGTGGAGAGGCAAGAATGTACACAGGGAGACCAGTTACAAGTAGACAGAGATAATGGTGTTTAAATTAGGGTGGCATCGGTGAAGATGGAGAAGAGTACATGAATTTGACTTATGCCTGGAAGTATACTGACAGGATTTGCTGATGGATTGGCTATCAGGATTGATTTCTGAAAAGGAGGAATTGAGGAACTCCTGGGTTTTGTTGAGGATTGAGCAAGTGGGAAATGGTAATGCCTTTTAAAAAACTGACATACAATAATCACGCATATTGGTAATGCCTTTTAATGACAAGGGAAGAATGGGAAAGGAACAGGTTTAGAGGGAAGATAAAGAGTTTCATTTTGGATATGTTAAGTTTGAGATGACCATTGAACAGGTGAAGTAGACAACTGAATTAATGAGACAGGACTCAGGTCATTATTATGCTACCAATACTAACTACTAAGACCAAAAGACCAAAAGCAAAATAAGAATTTTAATTTGAATCTATTTTTTCCAGACTTAGTTTTTAATACTTCTCTTTCTAAATTTTACATTACTCAATTCCCCAATCAGAATTGTTTTCGCCTTCATTTTGCTCCTCGACATTTTCTAACTTACAGCATTGTAAGACATTGTGTCATACATTGTAGTGACTTAGGTAGCTTATTATTCTATTATGCCATATGTAAACAATATGAGAGAACCATTCTGTATAGCTTTCAGCACCTGGCAAATCCTTGCATTATAAAAGCTCAAACTTCATTGCACTGAACTGAATTTGAGACACAGAGATGATTATAAGCAAAACAACATTATGCATATAGTTTAACCAAGCAGAATCAAAAGAATTTAACACAAGTGTAACACAAATATACTTACCAGCAAGTCCTGTTTCCAAAGCATAATCAATATGCTCAATACATAAAAATTCCACAAGAATGGTAAAAATTCTGAAGGCATTCCTTGGTAAGTCAGAAGGATCAGAGAGCTTAAAAACAAAAACCAAACAATATCACTCCTCAAGTCTACCTTTTGAAAATGCCAATTTTTTTTAAGCAATCAATTTTTTATAGGATGTAGTCAGTGTTTCAGGTATGAAAATAACTCACAGCTCCCCCCATACTGCGCGTGCATGCACAAATACACACACACACAATTACAATGCTCCATATTTATCTACAACTCTCCTGACTTAGAGCAATGTTTTTCAAACTTGGATTGCAATCCATTAGTGAAATCCAAGTATACTTTCATAAAATGTATACCCATATATATATATATATATATATATATATATATATACACCCCATATATGTATATATACACACACACACACACACATATATATATATATGTATACACACACACACACACACACACATACATACATACACAGGGCTAACATGTAAAATGCATTTCTTACTGTGGGCCAAAGAGGTTTGAGAGCCACTGATTGAGCAAAGAACAGTCTAGTAAAACTCAGAACAAAAAGAATTCTTTGTTTTACTGGGGAGTAAAGATGGAGAAATTAATAATGGATGCACCATAAAATATAACTGGTTCAAATAATGGTTTTACCATTTCCTGATTAAGTGAACCTTTGAGATGTTATTTAACCCCACCATGCCTCAATTTCTTCATTTGTAAGATGGGAATAGTATTAACAGTACTTACATTCTAGCCTTGAGGTAAGAATAAATACGAAAATAAGCATAAAGTGTTTTTAGCACAGTATTTGCACATAGTGAGCTTACAATATTCATTTTGGTGCTGCTGTTGCTGTTAAACTAGCTATTTAGTAAAATTATTAGTTATGCTGGGAAAATAAAATCCTTTTTTAACAGTCAGCAAATTACTCTTGACTTCTTATAATTGCTTTCTATATTATTTATACATTGATTTCTGCTTCTGTCAAACCTATTTGTAGTCTTAATTCATGTGTCCTCTTGGGGTTAATACTTATTATCTGATGTATCAAATTAGAAGTTGATAGGAATTCTATAACCCCCTTTGAATTCCCACTGATTATAAATACTGATTTGGTATTACTCAGCTTCCTTCCTGGTCTTATTAATACTACCCAACCTTTACCCCTCCCTCATCAGTCTCTCTACTCCAATATTCACCCTCCTCCTCTAATCACTGATGCTCAAAAAATGCTCTTACCTTCTTCACAAGCTATTCTTACATTCCTCCTATTTACATCCAAACATCCATGAATAATAGACAGAAGAGGCAGATGGAAAATTGGTAAGGATATAGAAGACTTGAACAACATAATCAACTAAGCCTAACTGACATTATACAATACTCCATCCAACAACATCAGGATATATATTTTTTTCAAGTGCATACAAAAAAGATGGACCATATTCTGGGCTAAAAAAACCACAAGTCTTAATAAATTTAAAATGGGTTCACATCATACAAAGTACATTCTCTGACCACAACGGAATCAAATTTAAAATCAGTAACAGAAAGACATCTAACAAATTCCTAAATATTTGGAAACTAAATAACATATTTCTAAATCACGTTTGGGCCAGAACAAATCAAAAGCAACATTAAAAGGATTTGAACTGAATAAAAATAAAACACAACATACAAAAATTCTGGGGATGCAGCTAAAGTAGTATTTACAGGGAAATTTGTAAGACAAAACACCCGCATTAGATTAGGAAAGAAAGTTCTCAAATCAATGACCTCAGCTTCCACCTTAGAAAACTAAAAAAACAGGGGGTTTGGGGTGAGGGGTGGGGATAAAACTCAAGTAAGCAGAATAACAGAAGTAATAAAGAGTAGAAATTGATGAATACAAAACAGAAAAACAACAGGTAAAAATTAATGAAACCAAAAGCTGGTTCTTCGGGGGGAAATAAATCAGTAAAATGAATAAATCTCTAGCCAGATTGATCAGAAAAAAAAATAACACAAATTACTATCATTAGGAAAGTGGTGACATCACTGTACGCATTCTACAGATATTAAAAGGATAAGAAAATATCATGAATATAATTTTATTCCAATAAATTCAACAACTTATGTGAACTACACAAATGCTTAAAACATACAAACTACCAAAGTGGACTTAAAAAGAAGTGGATAACCTGAATTGTTCTGTATCTACTAAAGAAGTTGAATTTGTAGTTTAAAATCCTCACACACACAAAAATTCAGGCCCAAATGACTTCACTTGTGACTTTTACCAAAGAAAGAAAGAAAGAATACCAATTCTACTCAAACTCTTCCAGAAAATTGAGAGGGGTGGTGGAAATATTTCCCAACACATCCTATGAGGCCAACATTACCCTGATACTAAAACCAGACAAAGACATAAAAAGGAAAAAAAGCTGGGCGTGGTGGCTCACACCTGTAATCTCAGCACTTTGGGAAGCCGAGGCGGGCAGATCACCTGAGGTCAGAGGTTCAAGACCACCCTGGCCAACATGGTGAAACCCTGTCTCTACTAAAAATACAAAACTCAGCCGGGCATGGTGGTGGGCGCCTGTAGTCCCAGCTAGTTGGGAGGCTGAGGCAGGAGAATCGCTTGGACTGAAGAGGGGGAGGTTGCAGTGAGCCGAGATCGTGCCACTGCACTCCAGCCTGGGCGTCAGAGTGAGACTCCGTCTCCAAAAAAAAAAAGGAAAAAAAAAAAAGGCCAATATCCCTCATGAACACAGATGTTAAAATTCTTTACAAAAGTTTAGCTAACTTAATCCAACAATATATAAATATGACAAAAGGTCAAAGGTCAATTGACCAACTGGAGTTTATCAAAGAAGAAATGCAAGGCCAACATTTGAAAATCAATCACTATAATTTACCATATTAACAGAATAAAAAAGTTTTGCATAACATCTAACATCTAATCCTCATAGAACCACTCAGCTAAGTAGGATAAAATAATTTTCTCAATCTGAAAAAGAACATCTATGAAAAACCCAATTAGTATCATACTTAATGGTGAACGATTAAATGATTTATTCTTAAGATCAGAAATAATGCAAAGTGTTCACTCTCATCACTTCTATTCAGCACTGTACTAGAAGTCTGGCCAGTACAATAAGGCAAAATAACAAATAAAAGACATCTATATTGGAAAAAATAAGTAAAACTGTATTTACGGGCTGATAATATGATAATCTACACAGAAAAGCCAGTGGAATCTACAAAAAAAAAAAAAAAAAGGCAAATAGAACTAATAAGTGAGTTTAGTTAGGTTGCAGGTCTGAACCCAAAAGTATCTGAGACAAGTCTCAATCAATTTGGAAAGTTTATTTTGCTAAGGTTAAGGACATTTCCATGACACAGTCTCAGGAGGTCCCGCCAACACATGCCCACCTAAGTTGGTAGGGGCACAGCTTGGTTTTACACATTTTTGGGAGACATGAGACATCAATCAATAGGTGTTATGTACAGTGGTTCTGTCCGGAAAGGTGGGACAACTTGAAGGGGTGAGAAGGTGCTTCCAGGTTACAGGCAGATAAGAGACAAACAGTCGTATTCTTTTGTCTTTGACCACCCTTTCACTGAATATACAATTTGCATATCAGAAGTGGGTAGAGGAATAATCACTTGTGCCTTAATCTGGCTCAGTGAATCTACATTTTTACATAAACAATAGGACAGAGGAAGCAATCAGATATGCATTTCTCTCAGGTGAGCTGAGGGATGACTTGAGTTCTCTCCTTTGTCCTGCAACTGTGAAGATAAGTTATAAATTTACATTGCCAAGGTGAAATTCAATAAAACTGTTTTAGGGGAAAGATCTTGAGGCCCACAAGGAATTCCTATCTTACTTAGGAATAAAATGGGAGGCAGGTTTGCCTGATGCATTTCCCAACTTGAGTTTTCCCTTTGGCTTAGTGATTTGGGGGTCCAGAGATTTATTTTCCGTTCACACAGGATATAAGAGCAATATATAGAAATCAACTGTATTTCTATAGACTAAGTTAAACTAGAAATTAAATATAAATCTTAAAAAGACCATTTACATATGCTTATAATGGCATCAAAATATGTGAGTTCTCCCCAAATAGAACTACAGAGTCAATGTAATTCCAATCAAAATCTCAGACTTTTTCAGAAACAGACAAGCTATTATAAGACATAATACAAAATGATTTATATAAAAATGTTAGAGGACTTAGGACTTACACTACCCGATTCAAGACTTATTATAAAGTTACAGCAATCAAGACAGTACAGTACAGGCATAAAGACAGACCAATGGAACACAAGAGTCCAGAAACAGACCCACATATAAATGGTCCATTGATTTTTGACAAAGGTTCTAGAGTAATTCAGTGCGGAAAGGATAGTCTTTTCAATAAATGAAACTGAAACAACTGGATGTCTAATTATAAAATTATGAACTTTGATCCACAATACTGTATAACTTAACTCAAAATTGATTATACATCTTAACATAAAGCCTCAAACTATAAAAGAAGAAAACATAGGAGGAAAACTTTGTAACCTTTGGTTAGGCAAAGACTTCTTATATATGACACCAAAATATATGACACCAAAATCACCATCGAGAACAGAAAAGTATTATTAAATTGGATGTCATCAAAATTAAGAACATCTGTCCTTAGAAATACTGATGAGAATAAAAAGATAAGCCACAGGCAGAAAAAAAATGTGCAAATCATATCTGATAAATTGTAACAATATAGAGTGCTCCAAAAATAAGAAAACACACGATTGATTTAAAAATGCACAAAAGATCTGAACAAACACTTCACCAGAGAGTATATATTGACGGCAAATAAGCACATGAAAAGATGCTCAACATGAATCATCATTGCATTAGGAAAATGAAAACTAAAACTATAATCAAATATCACTACACACTATTAGTTTGGCAGCTTCCTAAAAAAAAAACCATATGATTCAGTCATATCAATACTAAGTATTTTTGAGATTTATTCATGTTGACACATGTAACTCTACTTCACTCATTTAAATTGTTGTATAGTTTTCTACTGTATGAAAAACACCAGTTTAACAATTCTCTTTTTCATGGACACTGAGAGTTTGCTTTTAATTTTTCACCATGAAAAAAATGCTGTTATGATGTTATACATATCACATGAACCTATGAGTTTCTCTAAGAAACTGCCAAATTAATCCTCAAAATAACGGTACCAATTTCACTCCCATTGGCGGTGTGTGACAACTGCTTATTGCTCCACTTCCTTAACAACACTTGGTCATCAGACTTCTTAATTTATCCCAACCTAATGAATAAGTTGCATTTCCCTATTAGTGAGACTGAGTATTGTACTAGTGATTTACATTTTCTTTTTGTAAACTGCGTATGCGTATTCTTTGACTTGTTTTCTATTGATTTATATTCACATGTATAATTTACTGTCTCAATATAAATACAGATTATATACATCAACATAAATAATTAAGACTGCCTCAACTCTCAATCCACTACCTAAAATCCAAGTATCTCAGTTCTTTATTTGCAAACTAACAACCTCACAGGGTGGTTATATGATGAAATAAGTTTACATACATATATATATATATATACACACACACACGTATGTAAACAACATACAAACAAGATATATATACATACACACACACACACACACTTAAAATGCTTAGAAGAGTGGCACTTCTCAAAAGAAGACATTTATGCAGTTAACAAACATGAAAAAAAGCTCATCATCACTGGTCATGAGAGAAATGCAAATCAAAACCACAATGAGATACCATCTCACGCCAGTTAGAATGGCAATCATTAAACAGTCAGGAAACAACAAATGCTGGAGAGGATCTGGAGAAATAGGAATGCTTCTACACTGCTGGTGGGAGTGTAAACTAGTACAACCATTGTGGAAGACAGTGTGATGATTCCTCAAGGATCTAGAACCAGAATTACCATTTGACCCAGCAATCTCATTACTGGGGTATATACCCAAAGGATTACAAATCATTCTACTATTAAGACACATGCACACGTATGTTTACTGCAGCACTATTCACGACAGCAAAGACTTGGAACCAACCCAAATGCCCATCAATGATAGACTGGATAAAGAAAATGTGGCACATATATGCCATGGAATACTATGCAGCCATCAAAAAGGATGGGTTCATGTCCTTTGCAGGGACACAGATGAAGCTAGAAACCACTATTCTCAGCAAACTAGCACAGGAAGAGAAAATCAAACACCGCATGTTCTCACTCATTAAGTGTGAGTTGAACAATGAGAACACATGGACACAGGGAGGGGAACATCACACACTGGGGCCTGTTGGGGGGGTGGGGGACTAAGGGAGGAATAGCATTAGGAGAAATACCTAATGTAGATGAGGGGTTGATGGGTGCAGCAAACCACCATGGCACGTGTATGCCTATGTAACAAACCTGCATGCTCTGCACACGTATCCCAGAACTTAAAGCATAATTAAAAAAAAAAAAAAAGGAGTGTCTGGAACATATTATGTACTATAAAATTATTAGCTACTATTATTTGCTTCATACAATCTTTTGCTAGTAGTATCATTTACAAATACTTTATCACTCTGACTTATCTGTTTATTTTGCTAAACTGTGTTTATTAGAGAGGAAAATCTAAGTTTTAATGGAGCCAAATCTTCACTCTTTCCCTTTGATGTTGATGCTCTTAAAACATTGTTCTTTCCCTGATGCACCATTTCTTCATGAGAAAAGTCTAACTGTCCCTTTCACATCTTCATTTAATCCTACATAACAAAAATTTGATCTGCTAAACTTTAATTTAAAGTTATATTCACATTTATTCCTAATTTTAAAATTATTCTGTTCTCCAAAATAAAAATCCTATCTTTTATTACAAAAAATAGTTGTTCCTAATCAGAGTAAATTTATATCTTAGTAAAACAAGGTAAGACTTAAAATACAACTACATAGTCAATTCTCTCTATCTGTAAGTTCTGTATCTGTGGGTTCTGCATCAGCAGATTCAACCAGCCACAGATTAAAAAATATTCAAGAAAAAAAAAGAGAATGGTTGCATCTGTACTGAATATGTACTGTCATCATCCCCTAAACACTAAAGTTACAACTATTTACAGAGATTTACGTTGCACTAGGTAATGTAATAATATATATAAATAATTATAAGTAATCTAGAGATGAATTAAAGTATAAAGGAGGATGTGCATAGAATATATGCAAATACTACACACTTTATATAACAGACTTGAGCATCCACGATTTTGGTATCCTCGGAGGTTCTGGAATCAATTCCCCACAGATATCAAGGAACAACTGTATATGTAAAATAAATTTACAATCACTCTTACCCTATGACATCTTTCAAAGGCTTGTTTGGTTTCTTGTAAAAGATTAACCACCACTTCTTGGGATAGAAAAGTCTCCCCATGAGTATCGATACTTGGCCCAAGTGGTAAGTTGGTACGCTGTCTAATTCTTTCCTTCAAATCTTGAATACTAGTACATCATAAAGACAAGTGAAAAAAAGAAAACATTTTACTCAGATTTCAACTTTGAGTACTTCCAAACTTAGTATATATCAACAACAACAACAAAAATGGACCAATAGCCAAGAGACCTAATTTCTAATTCCAATAACTAGTTTTGTGAAATAAAGTTAGCCCTGATCTCTAAACGGAAGATTTTCATCTGATAAATGAGTAGATTTGGACTTCTAATTTCTGAAGTCGCTTTACAATTCAGCCTTACAATTCTGACTCAATAGTAAAACTTGCTGGGTTTCCTTAGAAAGTGAGCTATTCCAAATAGGTTGGCATTCTAAATAACGAAATAGTCCTGTTTAAAAAGAAACCTTTAAAAGTTTAACAATTTTAAAATATAGTCACTTTAAGATTATGCACATTTATTCATGATATTAAAGAAGATATATTAAACATAATTTAGCTATTCTTAATTACTGAGGGTCACCTGAAACACTTATATGGGGTATCTTTGGAAGGTTAAACTTTTTTTGCTCTTAGGATATGTAACTTGAGACTACCGTAAACACACACACACACACACACACACACACACACACACACACAAATTCCTATTATTCATTAGTTTTCCTCTTCCCTTCCTTGCTACTACCTTTCAGGTATTACCTCTTACTACTAATTTTAACTCTCTCTAATCATTATTTAATACACAACAAAATGGGAAATAAGAAAACTGGTTTCGATATATACGTGTGGGGATTCTGGACTTTGAGTCCACCAATGTCATTCTGTCTCTTTTTAGAATCTGGGTTCCAGGCAGTTAAAGCCTGGTAGCTAAGATGCCAACTATTCTTGGAGCAAGATATTTTCTTCTAGTCTGTAAATAATTGTAGGCATTAAGGTATTAATTTAATAGTTTTTTATGCTAAAGTCTCTGAACAAAACTCATCAATTCAAGGTACTTAAACTACAAACTATTTTCTATTTTTTTCACACCTGCAACAGTAACAAAAAAAAGATGCGTTTCCTGGTCAATAACCTGGAACTTATTCTATCTAGAAAAAAAAAAAATGAAAGAAACGATGGAACTTTTTATATTACTAGTGTTCTGCTCGATAGTTTTAAAACATTATTTTTTAATTGACAAATATCTGCTTTACTTTTTTTTTTTTTTTGACACGGAGTCTTGCTGTGTCGCCCAGGCTGGAGTGCAGTGGCGTAATCTTGGCTCACTGTAACCTCCGCCTCCCAGGTTCAAGTGATTCTCCTGCTTCAGCCTCCTGAATGGCTGGGATTACAGGTGTCTGCCACCACGCCCAGCTAATTTTTGTGTTTTTAGTAGAGATGGGGTTTCACCACGTTGGCCAGGCTGGTCTCGAACTCCAGACCTCAGGTGATCAGCCCATCTCGGCCTCCCAAAGTGCTGCGATTACAGGAGTGAGTTACCACGCCCGGCTTACATTTCAATCATGTTATGTTAGGTCATTTCAACATGTGGTTTAAGAACAAGATTTGATCAATAATATAACAATCTGGATTAAAAGAACTCTTCACAGAAAATTCTAATGATAGTCAACATTTGATAATTTGCCCAAATATAATGAAGTTATTAATGTCTTCAGTTTTAACAGAAGTGTTTAACAAAAATACTCACCCTCCTGTGCCAATGGATCTCTTTTGATGGTTTTTCGAATCATAATAGCGCTGTAGGATCATAGCACTTCTGCTTTTCAAATATCCAGTCTCCACCTCAATATAGTTCTCCAAATAGGAAATGAAAATGGATTTGATAAGCTTAGACAAGAAAGTCTGTTTATCAGTACCTAAATTAAATTCCATCAGCTTGCTGGAAAGATTGGTGGTTCTTTTCATGAAAAAGGGGGAGAAAAAGATTAATATACGTTTTAGGTATAGTAACAATATTAAGGAATACAAATTTTTACAACGTGACTTTCATGACTTATGTTAAGCCACCATTTCTTAAACTCTGGGAGAGTACTAATGATGCAGAGATCAACTCTACAGGGCTACATATAAATACAGTGAAATATTACGAACAACTTTACGGTTTTGAGAACTGTTATAAATTCCTAGGAAAAGAACTTGTGAGGCAATGAACTAGTCCAGAAATGGCGACAGTGGCAGATTGGCCTCAAGTATGTCTAATGCCATTCATCACATGGGACCCAAAACAGAGTACTGAGAGATCTACTGTCTGTTCACCCTCTTTTGTTTTGTCCTTGTGGACTTTCCCTCTAATTTTCTATTTCCCATTGCTGAAGATAGGGTCATAACAGTGTTGTTGTTGAGATGGACTTCCTCATTATGGTAACTTTGGAAAAACCTTCTCCCAAAATGAAGACACTGAAGAAGAGTAATAGGGTTGGGAAAAGTCAAGGAAAAAAAAAACCCCACAAGACTCCATATGAAGCTTCTGAGACAATCTCTAAGAGTAACACTGACATTTACAAAAGCACAAGACAAATTCCTACAGAAGATTTAGAGCTGAAATTGTCATTTGTTAAGATTACATCACTTCCTTTTGCAGTTTCTAAAGTTTTGACTGCAGATAAATGTAATTACACTAATGCTTAGAGAAAAAATAAAGCATAACATCCAATTCCTGACGTTAATGTATTAAGAATGTTGTACAATACAGTCTTGTACAATATAACTAGTCTATACAGCTAAGCATTTAATGCTAAAACGTAAACTGGCGACAAACTTATTCAAAAATACCTGAATACTTCCTTGTTTTTTATCAAAAAAATTAAAAAAATCTGTTATCTATTATTTTCTTAATCATTAAAAATTTACCTTGTATACAGATCATAGAGATTTTTGAGATATTGCTCTGCATCAGACTTCCTACATTCTTCTAACTGCTCTTTCACAAAACTCTAAAAGAAAAAGGTTAACATTCTGTTAATTAGGTAAATATTAAATTCTACAACTTCTCAACATATTTTTCTTTTAAAATTCACTCCACAGTTTTGAACCTTTCTGACTTACAATCCAATCAAAAAGGCAATGTACAGAAAACAAACCAATCATAAAATATTTTAAAACAGGTTTTTACATTTTACCACTTCTCATATTTACCTGTAGAGGATCTTTATCAGTCTTAGGAATAATACCTTTTCTGTTAAATTGGCCTATTCTGCTCTGTGAGGTGCATCAAAAAAACAAAACTGAGAGTACAAACAATAGAGTCAATTCCTTAAGGCAGCATCTCCCAAACTGAGTTCCAGGTAACACTAGTGTTCCTTCAGATGTCTATAGGCATTACTCCAAAACAGGGTTTCTTAGACAGTAAATGTGTGAAATGCTGTACATTACATCCCCACTTCTAGAGAATGACAATACTATCAAAATTCCTGAATTGTGTTAAAAAAAAAAAAAACAAACACTTATTGAATGTTGTTTAATCCAGTTGTAAACAGCTTAGGAAATGTTATCTGAAAGTACAGTGATATGGGGGTAAATTAAATTTCTGTGTTTTCCCTTTTCAGGTTAGTACCAAATTATTAAAAATTCTACAGACTGCTCTTGTAATTCTTGTTCAGTTTCACAAATGACATCTACTGGTGAAGGCAGGGACCAAAAAAAAGAAAAATCTTCAAGGCTATCTTACCACAATATATTATACTACTACTACGAATACTACACAAATTTCAAGCATGTTCTCTGATGATACTTATTGATTAGCACTTTCTTCTTGGTGAATACAAAACATTTTTTAAAAAGCATGAGGATTCCTTTCTCCTTAACTAGATTACTATTTCTAAGGTCATTACATAAGTAAACTAAATTTTAAAAATACTTTTAAAATATAGGGAAAAAATTACATATTGCCTTAAGAACTATTTAATTTGTTACTATTTAAAATTACCTGTAGTTTGATTTCAAATACATTTTGAATAAGTTTAGCCAGGACTGTTTCTGGATTACTGAAGATATCTCCAACTTGTTTGTTCACTCTTTGACAGAGTATTCCAGCATCTTCAAATATATCATTTCTCAAATAAGCACCCTAAACAGCAGAGACATTTTACACAGTGAACATATAATTTCTACATGATTTTAAAACACCAATTAGCATAAAATAATATCCAACAAAGTGTACTGTTATGTTACCTCCTGGCACTGCTTTATATAAACATCAACACAATGGGAATAACCCTACAAGGAAGAAACACATTGTTATTATTCTGATTCAATTATAATAATTATTATTTCAAAAAAAGAAGTGTTATATGTCATAAAGCTATGACTATTTACCAGTAAATGGCCAATAGCAACACCTGTTGGACTTAAATAAAATTAACTGCAGAAAACCAGTAACTTGATAAAGGTATCGTCTCCCTAGTCACTTTCTATGATAAAATTTATCAGTTGGTACATATCCTTGTTGAACTTTAGACTAAAACAAGAAAGATGAAGTATGTAACTGAGTTCTTTAGAGTAATTTTTGTCCTATGATCATCTAGCCATCTCCTTCAACTCCAAAACACACCCACTCACACCCACCCACACGCATACACACAAACACACACATACACAGAGAGTCAAGGTCTTGGGAAAAGGTTTTACATATATATATGTATGTGTTTTATATACATATAAAAATATTTATATATATTAAAAAGTGTGTGTATATATACGTGTGTGTGTGTGTATATATATATATGTGTATATATATATTTCTTTTTTTTTTTTTTGAGACAGGATTTCACTCCTGTCACCCAGGCTGGAATGCAATGGTGTCATCTTGGCTAACTACAACCTCTGCCTCCCAGGCTCATGCGATCCTCCTGCTGTAGCCTCCCGAGTAGCTGGGACTACAGGCACATGCCTCCCCTCCGGCTAATTTTTGAATTTTCTGTAGAGACAGGGTCTCACCATGTTGCCTAAGCTGATCTCGAACTCCTGAGCTAAACTGATCCACCCGCCTCGGCCTCCCAAAATACTAGGATTACAGGAGTGAGCCATTGCGCCTGGCCTTCTCTAGCATTTGGTTTTCCTTGCAAGAATCTGGACAGTTGTATTCAGCTGGTAGTTTGGAAATTTACTTTTTAAACTAAATGTATTTTAATAAAATGTGTTTAAAACAAACTGATTTGTCATTAAGCTCACCATAATGAGATTTTTGCCTATTAATAAATCATACATAAAAACCAGTAAGGAAAGCAATATAAAGTGCACTACTGTCTCAAGAGCCATTCTCAATACTCATTCAGATTTTACCAAAATGAAAAGTCCAACAAATAGCTTCCCCTTCCCTAATCTGATACAAATCAAAGAAACAGATTGAAGGAAGAACCATTTCTTTAAGCACTTTCTTTGCAGAAATATACTCCTACACAGGGATTCTCTCCCCAGTTCAAATTCTAGGAAAACAATTCCGTAATACAAAATTCTTTTGTATTACCTCCTGAGGTCCCCTGGATTTAAGTCTCTTACTAGTCATGTTCCATCTACTCTCTGGTTCCTATATCCTACAGATATTTACGGTCGCGTTTTCTTTCTTTTCACCTATATTATAATATGTGAAAGCAAAAAGGCAGACAATATGATTTTCTTTATCAAAGTATAAAAATTCATCAATATTTAATTGATCAATTAATTTTAATTCAATATTAATATTGAATATAAAACCTTAAATATTAAATATATAACATTCAATACCATTTACAGAGTATCAAATGTACAAATTACTCAAAACAGTGAAAATTATCACTGTGATAGTTACATAATGAATGCGGGAAATCAGAGACTATAATATATAGAACTTACACAATTTCCATAGCCTTGAACACTATTCATTTTTAATTCCTACTATTTACCTTAAAATGAAGTAAAACTGCTGCTACTTCTCTCATTCTGGAGATTTCACCTCTTCTTTGAGCACTGGTAAACTCCTGAATCAGCTGGCATTCTAAATCATGGTATTTACCTAAAAATAAAGTCATTCAGCTACACTGAGGCATACAAAGCATCCACGTTATTTAAGAGTATCTACATTATTTACAAATATAATGACTATGAATATAGCTTTCTTTTGAAGGAATTACAAAAACAAATGAGATTATAGGCCGTGAACCTAGCCCCTGTAATATACTGTGGCATATAAATCTATATTTTCAAGACAAAAAACTTCCAAACTGGCAAAATTACTGAGCTTTCCAGGGTCTGACTGTCATATGCCACTGTTACTTAAACCAGTAGCTGACTGGAAAAAATCCTCCAGATGCTATTTCTGATAGCAACGCACATGAAAAATCCTACACATGGAAAGGGTGAAGAGGACTACAGAACTCTTTACTAGAGTTCTGATGCCTCTACCTAGAACAATAGTGGACTGATGACTGAACACCAAATCTCATCCTGATAATATGCAGTATTTATATTTTTTTCATTTTCTTTCTTTTTTTTTTTTTCGAGACAGTTTCTCTGTGTCACCCAGTCAAAGTGCAGTGGCGCGATCTCGGCTCACTGCAACCTCCACCTGCTGGGTTCAAGCGATTCTCCTGCCTCAGCCTCCTGAGTAGCTAGGATTATAGACACCCATTACCACACCCAGCTAATTTTTGTATTTTTAATAGAGACGGGGTTTCACTATGTTGGCCAAGCTGGTCTCGAACTCCTGACCTCAGGTGATCCACCCGCCTCGGCCTCCCAAAGTGCTGGGATTACAGGTGCGAACCACCATGTCTGGCCCTATTCACTATATTCTTGAGGCTAGTATGGTTCTTAACGAACACCTGAACTTCAGACTAATCTATTGTGATCAAAAATATTCCCAGGAAGTCTAACTAGCTGTGTCATCCTTATTCTAAGACTTTTTGGGAATATAGGTGAATCTTTGAATCTTCTATGCAGTGGCCTACTCTAAATAGTGACCCCAGCTACCACGGAACCTGCAAATTTAGTGGTCTTTTCAAAAACCTAGAATGATCTAACCTAAACTAAAATCCGAGACTGGCAAGAACCAAACTAATCATGTAAGGAGTTAAATAAATACTGAAATGCTTATATAATCTTAAAAAAAAAAAAGAGAGAATCTTATTCAGAGATAGATGTATGGAAAGCACAGGATTTCCAAAATGCACTATTAAATTAAAAATGCAAGGTATAAAGCTATTTATATAGTATGGTAGCAATTATTTAAAAATAAATGAGGATAGAAGTACATATAAATATCTATACATACACATACATATGTACACACACACATATATAGAATTTATGTCTTATGCTTGTATATCCATAGATTATTCTGCAAGAATATCCAAAAAACTGGTAATGGTTGTTTTGAGGGAAGAGAAATCAAACTCAGGGATCTTCTATGCAGTAGCCTACTAGGGTAGGAAGATGACATTGTTCCTGCTTTTTCTCCTTTTGCTGTTTTATTTTTACACAAGTAGTTTTTTTACTTATTAAAAAAAAGGTAAAATAAATACATCACTTACTTGCAATTTTGGATTTAACTTCTGAAAATCTGAAAGACAAAAACCAACGATGAGGTTTGTTAGTTGTGACAAACATCCTATGGCAATGTAAGATGCTAACCAAATGGGAAACTGGGTGCAGGAGATACGAGAACCATCTGTACTATCTTTGCAACTTTTCTGTAAATCCAAAACCATTATAAAGTTAAAAGGTTATTGTAAAAAGAAAAAAGACAAAATCAGAGGAGAGAATTCTGATAGGAAGCATGCCAGGTGATAAAACTTAATGTAGGTAGGTAGCTGGTTCTCATTTAGGAAATTCACATTGAAAATCAATTCTCTTTTTAAAGAATCAACTGCTCTGCATAAGACACTAACAACCCAGCCAGTCCCAAAACTGACTTACTGTTCTTACTTTTATTTGCTGGTATTTTAAATACACTTGATTATTTGTCTCCCTCCCCATTCCCATGGTTGGTATTTTTAAAAATAAAGTTCCATCATTATTATTCAAAAGAAAAAGATGATCAAATAATATATTATATGATGATATATTAATGACAAATGATAAGACCCAGCAATGTGCCTAGCAGAGTAGCCATTCAATCTTTACAAATTAAAAAACTAAAATACCACATAGTAGAATTTTTTCAAATCTCAAATATCTAAGTGAAATGCATAGCATGAAAAAGAAATATTTTAAGATTGTGTGCAATTGTTTGAAGAGAGAGGAGAGTGGCTGGCAAAAGAGATGCCAAAGACAAATGAAGAAGGAAACAAAAATCTAGAGTGTTATACAAAAATGATGTATCAAAGTCACAGTAGATCAGATCACATATAAGGCCATATTAATCTGTGTGAAAAAATTGAATCTATTTAGGATATATATTCAACTCCACATATATATATACACACACACACACACACACACTCATATTCACCACCACTCGGGTACATACTTCTCTTATGGTTTTGTTTTGGCCTCTTCACCAAGCCTTGGAGTTGAATATATATCCTAATTAGACATATATATATACACACACACACACACACATATTCATATTCATATATATATATGTATATATGCATGTGTGTTCTGGAGTGGAAAAATAGGATGAAGATAGGGTAGGGGGATGCAGTCAATAATTATTATGAGCCTATTTTGAGCTAGACATTTTACCCATTTAAGTAAATAGTCCAATTCTGAAATGACATAAAGTTAAAGAGAAGTTTTGGTGGGTGACTTTAAAAAGTATTACAGTAAGTTAAATCATAATGCTGGGCAACTACCAGATTATTATTAAGAATGATAGATGATCATTATTGCTAATTCTTCATGATAATCAGAGTTGAGAATAAAATAGATACATTTTTAGGGGGAATTCATTACATGTTTGGGAGATAATGGTTAAGCTAAGTATAGCAATATATCCATATTTTACCTGTTCCTGAAGATCTTCAAGTATGAACAAAAATAACATATTATATGTCTATTACTATGTATCATTTGTAATATATTAAATCATATTTCTTTCAAATATTCACATGGAGGAAGTACTATTTTACCAACAGTTTATTAAAGAGTCTGACATTCCATACACTAGAAGAAATCATGAAAAAATTTCCTTCTCAGTGGATAGTTTATTTTAGGATGAAATCTAACTTAGTAATGGCTCTGGGGCCTTGCATTTTAAAAAAAAGGGGTTCTTAACCTGAAGTCCCTAGGAAGAGTTCTGTGGATAGGCTAGAGTCTAAAACTCCATGAAATTGTATACAATAATCTGTGTGTATCTTAATTTCCTGAAGAAAGGTGATAGCGTTCATCAGCTTTTCAAAGGTGTCCAAGGCCTCCAAAAGCCTAAGAACCTTCATCAGGAAATAGGAAAAGTGTTCTCTCTATCCCCTACCTGGTTCTCAAAGTCCAAAATATGAAAATCCAAATTTAACCTCAGTCGATTTCAAAATTCTCCTTCATCAAATTTTTTTTCAGGAGACAGGGACTGAAATTATTTCAAGGCCTATCATTAAATTTAGATATTAAGAAGAGACTGTATTTTTTCAATAAACTATTTTACACTGCATCTTGTACAAAGTGAATAAACTAGCAAGTAAATGAACCAGCAAGTGCTCAATAAATTTCCGTTTAATTAATGGGCAAAGAAAATCATACAGGAAAAGATACTATTTTATTTTATAAATTATACCATATATTCAAATTAGCTCTTGAGAAATGAACTTGCCTATCAAAAGGTAACTCTTGGGCAATTAGGTGCAACTTCTGAATGATGTCTGCTGCTTCCTTTATCTATGAAAAAATAAATAAAAGCAATAATTTAAAAAACTTTTAGGCATATCAAAAAATAATTATATATCTGAAA
Source organism: Pan troglodytes (assembly GCF_028858775.2). Lineage (NCBI taxonomy): Eukaryota > Metazoa > Chordata > Mammalia > Primates > Hominidae > Pan > Pan troglodytes. The sequence goes on from NC_072413.2 coordinate 55,215,476, forward strand.
TTAGTAATATCTCCCTGCATATGCCCACAGTCCCTTCCCTAAAAAAATTTCCTTTAAAAATCCACAACAAATAAAACTTTATGAGCAACAAGAATACATTTGGGGTGTTACCAATAATGAGTCAATAATAACATAAACATTTAGCTTTCTGGTACTGAAATTCTGTGATTTTTTTGATGCCACAATCCGTTCCCAATGAAACCTGTAGTTCAAGTTTATTCCAAAGAAATTTAAATCATTGCTTGCTGAAAGCCAAGTGTAAATCTCAGAATTCTAAGTTTATGAACCCGAAAAGGATAAACGAGATTTATAAAAATAATTTAGAGCATACTGCCACATATATCCTACTGTAAGTTAAATGCCTGTCATTACTGATCATATGAATTTATAACACTTGTTCTAAAAGAAAATATAAAGTTTAATGTAAAGCCCCATGATGAAATATAATATAGAAATGTGTATATTTCTTTTCTTTCTGTCTTTTTTTTTTTTGAGACAGAGTTTCACTCTTGTGGCCCAGATATCTCTTAAGGCCACAGATATCTTGTGGCCTAGATATCTCTTGTGTGTAAAGCACAGATATCTCTTAAGGCTGGAGTGCAATGGCGCGATATCTGCTCACTGCAACCTCCGCCTCCTGGGTTCAAGTGATTCTCCTGTCTCAGCCTCCCGAGTAGCTGGGATTACAGGCGCATGCCACCATGCCCGGCTAATTTTTGTATTTTTAGTAGACACGGGGTTTCTTTATATTGGTCAGGCTGGTCTTGAACTCCTGACCTTAGGTGATCCGCCTACCTTGGCCTCCCAAAGTGCTGGGATTACAGGCGTGAGCCACCGAGCCCAGCCAGAAATGTGTAAATTTATTCAAGTTGTGGAACTAAGGAACTTAGGCAAGAGTTCTAAAATTCTTTAATGCAGATATCTGTGCTTATTTACACAACAGTTCAGGGGAGTTTACAATGTTCATTTATTCTTTAAATCTAAAATTAGTTCTCAGTTTTACTTTGGCACAATTTTAATAATTCATTTTATGAAGATTCATTTTCTTTTACATTTGAAAAAACAGTGAGACTCATAAATATGAAGGAAGAGCTAAGAACATCAATATAGATTTTTTTTCTCTTTTTTTTGAGACAGAGTCTTGCTCGGTCACTCAGACTGGAGTGCAGTGGCATGATCTTGGCTCACTACAATCTCCACCTCCTGGGTTCAAGCAATGCTCATGCCTCAGCCTCCCAAGTAGCTGGGATTATAGGCATGCACCACCACACCCGCTAATTTTGGTATTTTTTTAGTAGAGACGGGGTTTCGCCATGTTAGCCAGGCTGGTCTTGAACACCTGGCCTCAAGTGATCTGCCCACCTTGGCTTTCCAAAGTGCTGGGATTACAGGCTTGAGACACCACGCCCTGCCCAATATAGATTTTTCTAAGTAGGCATGTGAACTCTGACAAGCAACTGTGAATAACAACAGCAGAGCCTCTTCTCCCTTCTTGCTCCAAATTATAGTGAATATAGCATTTCTGCTTCAATCATCCCTTTTCTCCTAGTCAGGTCACTGTCATTTTCAACTACCAAACACTCACTCTGTCCTCTTGTATATGGGCACAAATATCACTGCAGTATCTGTCCTCACCATGCCATTTAGTTGTATTAGCAAAATCCATCATTTTCTCCTCACCAATACCCCCTTCAGAAATAATATACTTGGCACACAGCCTGCTCTATGCTTCCCTAAGGAGTTTTTGTTCTTTTAAGAAGTCATCATCATCATTGTGCTATTGCAAACTTTGTTTAATGTACTAACTAGTATAGGGGTAAATGGCACTTGTTTATATTGAATTTCCATAGCAAATTATTTTATAAAAATTGTGTAAAGCACAGATATCTCTTAAGGTTACAATATACAACATTTAGTCAGTTAAAACATACTACAACAATAAGTAACAAAAGCTGGCAAAACTATATTCTAATAGTTATTGACATTTGGGGGAGGTGAGAGACTACCCTTGCTAATAGTGTTAAAGATAATCACAGTCATCAAGTATTATCCACATGAGCAACAATAAGCTGCCATTCTAGGTAAAAAAGAAAAACAGACCAGGTGCGGTGGCTCACGCCTGTAATCCCAGCACTTTGGGAGGCCGAGGTGGGCGGATCACGAGGTCAGTAGATGGAGACCATCCTGGCTAACATGGTGAAACCCCATCTCTACTAAAAATACAAAAAATTAGCCGGGTATGGTGGCAGGCGCCTGTGGTCCCAGCTACTCAGGAGGCTGAGGCAGGAGAATGGCGTGAACCCAGGAGGCGGAGGTTGCAGTGAGCCGAGATTGCGCCACTGCACTCCAGCCTGGGGGACAGAGCGAGACTCCGTCTGAAAAAAAAAAAAAGAAAAAAAAGAAAAAAAAACAAAAACCAACATATGTGTAAGGACAGAGGTAAACACATAATAGGGTTTTTTTGTTTTTGTCTTTGTTTTTGTTTTCAGAATATGAGAAGATTCTTTTTTTTCTTGAGACAGGGTCTATCTGTCACCCAGGCTGGAGTGCAGTGTGGCAGTCACAGCTCATTGCAGCCTCAACCTCTGGGGCTCAAGCAATCCTCCTGCCTCAGCCTCCTGAGTGCTAGGATCTATGGACATGTGCCACAACGGTCAGCTAATTTTTTTTTTTTTGGTAGAGATGCAGTTTCACCATGTTGCCCGGGCTGGTTTCAAACTCCTAAGCCCAAGCAATCGTCCTGCCTTGGCCTCCTAAAGTGCTGGGATTGCAGGCCTGAGCCACCACACCCAGCCAAGATGCCAAAAAAGAACAATTAAAAAAACAAAAATGACTAGGGGGAAAGAAGGAAAAGAATATGATGTGTTGATATCTTATCCCATTCTAATTCCTCCCACAATCACACACTGGTCTAGCTCTGTGGGTGCTTTTTCCTTTTCTTTCCATTGGGAAGGTGATTGGTACAGAGTCCAGAAATTGAGACAGCTAGGAGTTTATCTAATAATTGGCAATCTAATACTATATGAGTTCTTAAGGATGGCTAACTGGTAGAACTAGGCCAAAAATTAATTCAACTGCAAAGATATGGAACCAACCTAAGTGCCCATCAACCAACGAGCAGATAAAGATAAATATGGTACGTTTACACCATGGAAAACTACTCAGCCACAAAAAGGAACAAAATAATGTCTTTTGCAGCAACTTGGATAGAGCGGGAGGCCATTACTCTAAATGAAGTTACTCAGGAATGGAAAACCAAATACCATATGCTCTCATTTAAAAGCGGGAGCTAAGCTATGAGGACACAAAAACATACACAGTGATATAATGGACTTTGGGGGCTCTAAAGGCGGAAGTTGAGAGGGGAATAAGGGGTACAAGACTACATATTGGATACAGTGTACAATGTTTGGGTGACAGGTACACTAAAATCTCAGAATTTAACACTAAAGAACTCATTCTTATAACCAAAAAACCACCTGTACTTGAAAAACTAAATTTTTCAAAAACACCTTTTCTTTAGAGGAATTATCTGTACACACATAACTATTTTCCAAAGAACTCTAAAAATTATAAATTCTATAACCCTATAGAGTTCTATTAAAAAAAAGTGTTGCTTAATTCAAAGTGAGTGTCAATAATACTTAGCTTTTACATTCCACTATCTGAAATATTCTATGGAGTAAATCTGGAATAATTCAGGAAGACTGTATTCAATATGAGTGGACAATGTTGCTATGTACATACAAGATCCATAAGAATGTCCATTTTCTCGCACATTTTGATTTTTTTTTTCCCCTGAGGGGAAGAAAGTGAGCTAAATTACCTTCTTTCAAGATTGTAGAGCAGCCAATACCATGTACCCTTAGACCAGGAGTAAGTGACTAGTGCTATGAAAAGGATTAACATAAACAATTAATTCAGAATTTTTTTCAGCTCTCCTTGGTCCAAACTGCTTTAATTCTTTATAAGAGATCTTTATTCAAGTAATAAAAACCAGAAGTTCTGAATTCTTTATTGCTTTACAGAAAAGCATCTCAGCTTATCAATGATTTAGGTCAGACCACCCCACCACCACCCAATGGACTGTCACTATTTAAAAACTATAGAAATTCTGTTAATATTGAAAGAAATCTAAGGTAAAGAGATATTTATGAACACAGCTACCACAGCATTTTTAAGCCACAAAAAATTTCATTAAAAAAATGCCAGGAAACCCAATTAAACATCTCAATATTAACACTTCATCAGCAATCTACAAGAAACTGTATTAGTTTACATTTCAGAACAATAAAAACTTTTAATAAGTCAGCTACTCAGTGATTTGAAGTCTAACTCTGGAAAGCAATTATTGCAGCTCATAATTAGGGCACTGTTATTAATGCTGTGATTTGGTTTTATCCTCTGACAGCACTTACCTTTTCAGAATTTGTAAAAACATCAGATTTCAATTCTCCATCTAGAAACTCATTAAAGTATTTCATCAATTTCTGAGCCTCCACTGCCCGTTGTCTGGGTGTGTTTACCCCCTCTAACTGGTCTCCAAGGTGACAGACTTTAGTTGCTACATAGCTAATGTGCTCATCTAGCTCTTGGAAATGTTGGAAGGCAACCTAGGAAAAATGTGCATAAGCATAAAATACAATCAGTGTGCTCAGTTTATAATCTAAACTACTACTCTTATTGCTACTAACTAAAGATAACAGAAGTTATATATGAGATGATCTACAAAATTCATGCCATTAGTGTGACATGATCTGAAAATCTGTTAACCAAACTGCAAACTTTTATACCATTAACTATTAAAATAATATTTATCGTGAGTACATTAATCAACAAAAAAGCAAACAAAAAAAGCTGTTTACTCCTCATCCTGTTTTAAAAAAACACTCAACACCATTTAGCCCCAAATAATGATTCTGAAAACAATTAGCTAAGTATGAAAAGGACCAGACATCTAAAGAGCTCTCTTGCTACTAAACTGAAAAGAATAAAAAATATGTCAGTAGGAGGCCGAGGGAGGCAGATCACTTGAGGTCAGGAGTTCAAGACCAGCCTGGCCAACATGGTAAAACCCAATCTCTACTAAAAATACAAACATTAGCTGGGTTTGGTGGTGGGCCCTGCAACCCCAGCTAGCTGGGAGGCTGAGGCAGGAGAATCGCTTGAACTCAGGAGGCAGAGGTTGCAGTGAGCTGAGATTGCACCACTGCAGTCCAGCCTAGGTAACAGAGTAAAACTCTGCCTCAAAAAAAAAAAAAAGTCAGTGGTAAAATATACCAATTGATTTTAAATATTTAAAAAGTGATGTTTATATATAAAGTAAAATAGTTCTTTCCCAGTTTTGAAAACAGAAAAGTAGCAATTATTCTACTAAGGCAAAGGTATATTACTTTCTAGAATATTCTTTCCCTTCTCCCAGGGTACACTGATTGTCCTGTGGCATATGGAAATTGAATGCAATGAATGCCTTGTAATTGCCAACAGTGGAATTGCTGATAATCTAGTGTGGGACTTTTTTCCAACCTTAAACTGAGGTGGGGAAGAGCTCTAAACATTTATTAAGGACTTTCTCTGTGCTAGACTAGACACTGTTCTAAGCATATTACATGCATTTACTTATATAATTCTCTCAACAACACACTTTACAGATTAAAAAAAAACCTGAGCCATGAAAAGGTTAAATTGCTTGAGATTACAGTTCATAAGCGGCAGAGCTGAAACTCAAACTCAGGCAGACTTGTCCCAGAGTTTATTAGCTTAACTATTATTATTATTACCAAGGGAAAACTGCATTAAAAGTATTCAGAAACTGTCACCTTAACTCTTAAAAATGCATTCCTTATCTTAAATTACTGACTTCCTTATTTCTCATAGCCACATATGTTTAAGAAAAGGAATCTAAAAAATTGAAACTTTAGCAGCAATCAGTTTGCTAATCCCTAACACTAAAGAACTAATGATCCCTGGGAGGCAGCAAAGCTAAACAATATTCCAAACTACACTAAGGGCAATCAAGGCCAGGAGCAGTAGCTCACACCTGTAATCCTAGCACTGTGGGAGGCCGAGGCAGGCGGATCACCTGAGGTCAGGAGTTCAAGACAAACCTGGCCAACATAGCAAAATCTCTACTAAAAATACAAAAAAATTAGCTGGGTGTGGTAGCATGTGCATGTAATCCTACCTACTCGGGAGGCTGAGACAGGAGAATCACTTGAACTTGGGAGGTGGAGGTTGCAGTGAGCCAAGAACACACCACTGCACTCCAGCCTGGGCGACAGAGTAAAACTCTGTCTTAAAAAAAAAAGGGGGGAATCAAATTCCAGATAAGGCCCAGCCTGTGAATGGGATTCAGAGGTTCCAGATTAAGTCTAGGACCTAAGAGTGACTAAGAAGTTTGGCCTGCTTAGCCCCAGGACCAATCTAGTGATTTGGTTTTACTCCAAAACAGATCAAGGCAGTTTTTCCTACAGTTACACTAGAATTCTCATTGGAGCATACCCTCATGACTTTTGTGAAACTTCCCAGACCAGGTTTTCTCTAGGGAAAACCTAATTCAGACAATAGCTGCTTTCATATTACTTTGTTTTACGATTAAAGAGAAAGCAAATGACTACCTAAATATCCAAGCTAATAAAGAGTTCCTACAACTAGGGGTCTACTGAAGTGTCATTCTTCAAAGTTCGCATTGTTAGAGGAGAATCAAGGACCACACTAAACTGGATACCACTCTATCCTAAGAAGAGTACTGTGATCCTAAACCAACACTCTGTGGAAAGCCAATGCCAAGAGTACTTGATAACAATTCATTAACATTTTACCCCATGGGACTAAAGCAGTAGAAAGAAATCTTGACAGTTACTATCATCTGACTAGACTTTTTTAAGAGCTTAAAACTGGAAGAAAATAAAGATATTATAGCCTATATAAAATACCCATTTCTTAACAAAATGTTTACCTGATTGCTTTTCTGCAGCTCTTGTACCTTCTTGGCAAATTCCTTGGCTTCTTTCTGACATTGTTGCTCTAGTTTCTCTACTTTCCTCTGAATCCTTTCATCCATTATCTGGAGTTCCTGAATATGATTTACAAATTCTTCTAATAATCTAACAGAGGAAAGTTTGAATATGTATCAATCTACCTATTATTAATCCTTAGGAACTGACCAGTTAACTTATAATCATAGTCTTAATAAGAAGAGTTCCTTGAGCTTGAAATGATCATGTTAATTTTTTCTATAGCATCTTGTTAGAAATTTCTTCATCAAAAGATAAAGTCTTTCTGTAATTTCATAACTTCCTCATAGTTTTGTCCAGGCCACATGGCTTTAAAGCAAACATGACATTTGAAAATATAGCCAGGCTTTAACTATTGACTTTTTGGTGGATCATCTCAGAGGTGAATGAAAACCTCATCCAGAATCCCCAATAAACCCCTAGAATAGAAATACACTTTATAGCCTACTTAAAATAGTCAAGAAGGCAAATGTACTATATAAAAATAATAATATACATTCCAGAGTTCAGTGACTTTGTTCCCCCAATTTACAACTATATTTAAAACAATGTATTTAATGTTTTTATTTTAGAAGTATAATCATTTCTAGTTTATGACTCATTAGAAGAAATGTCAAATTCTTATACTCAATAAAATTACTTCCTGCATACCAGTTAAATTGCTTCTTTAAAAGAATGTCAAAGAAAAAACAAAATCTCAAACTTTTAATGCTCTGTTGTATTGTCTTTTATTGGCCAACTGTTAACTAAAATCCTTGTAGAGGAATGCTGAAAGCAATCTCAACAGTCATCTCTATTCTAACACTAATGTGTACCAGATTAGATCTGTGGGGAAAAAAATTTTTTTATTTCACCTTTTAGGATCAAAAGCTTCAGGTCCACCTCTAGAGCCTCCTCCTGGGGTTCTCCATACAAGACGTTCAATATATTCATCTGCCACAAAAGGCTCCTAGTTTACAAAAAAACACGCTTTAACAAAGTTTCATACACAAGTACTTAATATTACTTATAAAATTAAAACAGCTTCTACTAGGTAAAAACTTAAAATGAAATTACTAATTGTTTAAATACATCTATATTATTAAAATGTACAGATTTTTTCAATTAAAAAATCTTCAATAAACAAAACAAATTACTTAATGAAAATTGGGATATTAAAATACTAGAACAGTATTAATGACCAACTGGAACAACTCAACAGAAAAATGAGCAAAGTAAACAAACAAGTAATTTGTAGAAGAAATAAAATGGTCAAAAAAATTATTTTTAATGTACAGCCTTACTAGTAATCAAATAAGATCAAATTATCCTTTTTTAAAAATCTCACAAACTGACAAAGTTTTTTTTTTTTTAATTATAATGAGCAAGGCAAGAAAGGATAAACTGAAATTTATACTCTCAGTATTGTTAGAAATGTCAACAGGTACAATCTTTTTGGAGGCCAACAAGTAAGTATTAGGTAACATCAGTGTGTTACAAATGCTCGTATACCCTAACAGTAATTCCATTTTTAAAATCTAAGGGAAAAGCATATATGAATGCAAAAATCTCTGCAGAATGTTCATTGAGCATTATGTATATTACTAAGAAATTGTTTACATAAATATTCACAATGCCATAATTGACAAATTAGGGTAAACTTACAGGATGAAAAACAATGTTCCTTTTAAAATCATGATCATGTAAAAAGTTTAGAAATGAGAAAAAAGTCTAACATATGATAGCTGATGAAAAAAGCAGGATACAAAATCTTTTAATTTTCTTAAAAAAATTGTTTAAAAAAGGATATTAGAGAAGGCTCAATCAAGAAAATAAAATTTCAAATGTTCACCATCAACAGATAATACATTTTTTAGACTAATACACGCTAATTTACATACTTTTCATACTACCCTCTTTCATGTAAATGGATACCACATATTGCCTCCTACCTAGCATGTAACTTAAACTAGTTGGTGATTACAATTTGAACTTTTATATCTGCAAAGTTTTTTCTTAAACCTTTAAAGATATAAAGTGCTGACATGTTTGAGAATTAAGTCCCAAGGATGAATTAATATCCTTCAAAGTAAAAAATATGCCACCCTGAAATACAATGAACTCATTTAGCAACATATTTAGATAATCAGCCTCTAGTCTGCCTCACTTCTGTCGAAACAAGAGTGGATGCGAATCTAAAGATTTTTAACGTCATCTAAAATTGAGAAATATTGACTCAAGATGAACTTATATTTAGAGCTACTTAGAACTTTAGAAACTAAGCTACTTAAAAATTTTAGAAAACTTGACCATCACATGAAATACCCCTATATAATGAAATGGTGACGACAGCTAAAATGTTTTAAGTACTTACTATGTGCCAGGCATTGCCTAGTATTTTACATACTTTATCATATTCAATATGTACTATGGTAAGTAGTAAGTCTACAAGGTAGGTTCTATTAATACCAATTCAATTTACAGTTGTGAAATTACCTTAGGAAGTAGTCAGCCCTTTCAAATATCTACAGTACTTCCATTAAAAAACTTCATATAGTAATCATATCCCTTTCCCTATCATTTTCTTGGCATACACATTAGTATAAATACTTAATAATCTTAGTTCTTATGTGTTATTAATTTTATGTGTTAAGTAATCATAGTTTTCAATTAAACACGTTATACTGTTCATCAATTTTAATATATTAGTTTTATTAAATGACATACACTAAAGACTTATAAATAGCAGGTATTTACTGACAAAAAATTAAGGATTTTTTCATACAAAATATTTTCAATTACCTGAAAATATAGTATTCCTTCATTCAGCAAATATTAATTGAGGACCTACTACGTGCTAGAGACTATTCTAAATATCCAGGAAATAGTAAAAAAAGGAGGGAAAAATCTCTGCTCCTCTGGATCTAGTGGAGGAGAGTGACAGATAAACGAGCACAAAAAATGATACAGCAAGAAGAACCATGAAGAAAATGAAAGAGGATACAGAATGATGGATAAGAGTGGGATGATGATTGTTGCCCAGGCTGGAGGCATGATCTCGGCTCACTCAACCTCCACCTCCTGGGTTCAAGCAATTCTCCTGCCTCAGCCTTCCTGAGTAGCTGGGATTATAGGCATGCACCACTATGCCTGGCTAATTTTGTAGTTTTAGTAGAAACGGGGTTTCTCCATGTTGGTCAGGCTGGTCTCAAACTCCTGACCTCAGATGATCCGCCCGCCTCAGCCTCCCAAAGTGCTGAGATTACAGGCATGAGCCACCAGGCCTGGCCAGAGTGAGATTATCTTTGAAAGAAGTCACCAGGCAAGGCCTTTCTAAGAAAATAAATTTTGAGCAAAGATCTGTATGCAGCTAAGTAATAAGCTATCTGCGGGAGGTAGACTCTAAGCACAGGGAACACTCTTGGTATACAATCCATGAAAAGAGGCCAGTGTGACTAAAAGAGAGTGAATGCAGGGGAGAATAATTGTGGATGAGGTCAAGAGAGGTAATGAGACTCCAGAGTTTATACCAAAGTCTTATAGGATGTACTATGATATATTCCCTGTTATTGACTGAAGAAAAGGCCAGGTTCTCAAGAAGATAAGGTATTACCTTCTTCTTGGGAATGCCTATACACAATAATAATTCTCCTATTCCTTCTCCCAAAAGGAGCTACAACCATTTACTTTAGTACACTAAGGAAAGAAAAATATGCAAATATTTTGAAGTCTATTGGATATACGGTGCTAGTTGGCACTGGCACTTGATTGACCCAAAGCATCATGGACCGTGTCAGAGTGAGAACACACAGGGGCCAGGTAATAGATTCCTGGCCAAGATCTAGCAGAGTCAAACCAATATGTCCATGAGCATACCTAGTGGTCATTTCTGCAGTCTACAAATGTTTAACAGGTATAGACACACTTAGTGGCTGATACGGGTCTACAGAATAAGAACTATTATAATGAGGAAGCCCAGGTAAAAATCCTAAAGTCGCCCCTGTCCAGTTGAGGTAGCTAATCATGCAGGATGGCAAAAATTAATGCTACCCTTAAGAATATAAAGTAGAGATCTACAATGTTTTTCTTAAAAGACCAGATAGCTAGTATTTTAGGTTTGCAGACCGTACAGTCTCTGTTACAACTATTCAACTCTGCCACTGTGGTGCAAATGCAAACATACACAACACATGAATGAGCATGGTTGTGTATCAATAAAACAGACAGGATTCTGGGAAGATGGTGGAGTAAATCTGTCTCTCCATCTAGGTAACAACTGCACTCGCAGAATCTTTCTATTTTGGAACTCTGTAGGCTAGTGAAGGCTTATATCTTCCCAGGGGAAGGCTTAGACAAGAAAATGTGGTAATTTTGGTCAATTTCAGCTCTTAGCACAATAGCAGCTACCCAGGTCCCACCCTAGCCCTGTGGCAGAGTGCTGTCCAAAAATTCCTGGAACAACCTGCACACAGCTTGTAGGGGCCAGCATGTCCAAAAAGGACCCTGTCCTCCAAATATCTGAGATCCCTGCTCTGAGGGCTAATTGCTGCTTCAGACCACAGAGGCATAAAGAGGCTGGTGGCCTTTCTTGTTGCACCTTCCCCATTTTTGCAAGCTCCTCTCCCTCTGGATAAAGTGACTGTCAGAGGATTTAAGTAAATGGATCAAAGAAGAAATTACAAGGGAAATTATAAAATACTTATGAATGAAAATAAAAACACAACATACAAAAACATAGGACACAGTGAAGGCAGTGCTAAGGAGTAAATTTGCAACTAGAAACATTTATATTAAAAAATAAAGATCTCAAATCAACACAACTTTAAAACTTAAGTTATTAGAAAAAGAAGTATAAACTTAAGTAACAAGAAAAAAAAGAAAAACTAAAGCCAAAGCTGGCAGAAGGAAGGAAATAATAAAAACTGGAGCAGAAATTAACAAATTAGAGAATAAAGAAACAATAGGAAAAAAATTAATGAAACCAGAAGTTGGTTTTCCGAAAAGATCAACAAAATTGAAAAGCCTTTAGCTAAACAGACTAAGAAAAAAAGGGAGAAGGCTCAAATTACTAAAATCACAAATGAAAATGAAGACATTACTACCAATTTTATAGAAAGAAAAAGGATTATAAGACAGCATTACAAACAATTGCATACCAATGAATTTGATAACCTAGATGAAATAGAAAAACTCCTAGAAACATAAAATCTACCAAGGCTAAATCCTGAAAAAACAGATAAAATGAATACACCTATAGCCAGTACGGGGACTGAATCAGTAATCAAAAATCTCCCAACAGAGAAAAGCCCTGGAACTCATGCCTTCACTGTTGAATTTTGCTAAACATTTTACAAAACTAACACCAAGCCTTCTCAAACTTTTCCAAAAAACTGAGGAAGAGGAAACACTTCCTAATTCACTGTATGAGGCCAGCATTACCCTGATACACGAAAGCCATACAAAGACTGTACAAGGAAACTACAGACTAATATCCCTTTATAAACATTCATGCAGAAATCCTCAACAAAGTATCAGCAAGCCAAATTCCATAGCATTATTAACATGATTACATACAACCCACAGAACAGGAGAAAATATCTACAAACTATACATCTGATAAGGGGTTTATCTAAAATACATAAGGAACTCAACTCAATAGGAAGAAAACAACCTGGATTTTAAAAATGTGTGAAGGGCAGAAACAGACATTTCTCAAAAGAAGACACATAAATGGCCAACAAGTGTACGAAAAAATGCTCAACACCATTAATCATCAGGGAAATGCAAATTAAAACCTCAGTAAGGTATCACCTCACACCTATTAGAATGGCTATTATCAAAAAGACAAAAGATAAGTGTTGGTGAAAATGTGGAGAAAAAGGGAACCCTTGCACACTGTTGGTGGGAATGTAAATTACCACAGCCATTACAAAAAATGTTATGGCGGTTCCTGAAAAAATTAAAAACAGAAATACCATAATGATCCAGCAATCATACTACTAAATATATATCCAAAGGAAATGAAATCAGTATGTCAGAGATATCTGCACCACCATGTTTACTGCAGCATTATTCACAAAAGCTGAGATATGGAATCAATCTAAGCGTCCATCAGTGGATGAATGGATAAAGAAAATACAGCATATATTCACAAGGGAATACTACTCAGCCATTAAAAAGAAGGAAATCCCGTCATTTGCAAAAATATGGATGAACCAGAAGAACATTATATTAAGTAAAATAAGCCAGGAATAGAAAGACAAATACCACATGACCTCACTCATATGTGGAATTTTAAAAATTTGATCTCACAGAAGTAAGAGTGGATTGGTGGTTACCAAAGGCTGGGAAGGGTAAAGCGGAGGCAGGGAGCAAGAAGAGAGCCTGATTAACAGACACAAATACGTAGTTAGATACAAGAAAAACTGAAAAATTAGTTGCCATTTCTATATACTAACAATGAACAATCTAAAAAGGAAATTATAAAAACAATTCCATTTACAACAGCACCAAAAAGAACAAAGTATTTAGGAATAAAATAAGAATTAACAAAGGAGGCTAAAGACCTGTACAGTGCAAACTATAATACTTCGAAAGAAATCAAAGAAGTCACAAATAAATGGAAACACATCCTATGTTTACAAACTGGAAGACTTAATATTGTTACAACGTCAATACTACCCAAAGTGATCTACAGATTCAACTCAATCCTTGTGAATATCCCAATGACTTTGTTTTATTCAAAAATAGACAAACCCCGAAGAGCACAAAACAATCTTGAAAAAGAACAGAGCAGCAGGACTCACACCTTCTAATTTCAAAACTTACTACAAAGCTACACTGATCAAGACAGTATATGGTACTGGCATAAAGACAGACATACAGAACAAGTGAACAGAATAGAAAGCCTAGAAAAAAAACCCTCACATATTTGGTCAAACAATTTTTGACAAGGGTGCCAAGACCATTCAAAACAGAAAGGACAGTCTTTTCAGCAAATAATGCTGGGAAAACTGGGTATTCAAATGCAAAAGCATCCTTACCTAACACCAAACAAAAATTAACTAAAGACGTCTCAAAGACTTACTTGTAATACCTAAAACTATAAAACCCTTAGAAGAAAATACAGGGTAAAGCTTCTAGATACTGGATTTGGCAATGACTTCTTGAATATGATACCAAAGCACAGGCAACAAAAGAAAAAAATAGACCAATCAGACTTAATGAAAAATTTTAAATTCTGGACTAGAAAGAACTCCTAAAATTTAATAAAAACAAGTAATCCAATTCAAAAATGGGCTAAGGACTGAACAGATGTTTCTCCAAAGATATATAAATGGCCAATAAGCACATGAAAAGATGCCCAACACTGGCTGGGCGCAGTGGCTCACACCTGTAATCCCAGCACTTTGGGAGGCAGAGGCAGGCAGATCTCTTGAGGTCAGGAGTTCGAGGCCAGGATGGCAAACACAGCAAAGCCCTGTCTCTACTAAAAACACAAAAATTAGCTCGGTGTGGTGGCGAGTGCCTGTAGTCCCAGCTCTTTGGGAGTCTGAGACAGGAGAATCACTTGAACTCGCGAGGCAGAAGTTGCAGTGAGCCCAGATCACTCTACTGCACTCCAGCCTGGGTAACAGAGTGAGTGAATCTGTCCGAAAAAAAAAAAAATGCCCAACATTACTAATATTTAGGGAAATGCAAATCAAAACTACCATGAGATGCCACCTTACACAGGAAATGGCAAAGGGCCTAGCTATCAGAGAAGTAAGTTAAGATTGGAAGACCAAGGACAAGAAAGTCTGGAGTAGAGAGGCATATGGACTATACAATGAAAGAACTGTCCTCCCAAAATTCATAGGTTGAAGACTTAACTCCCAATGTGATGGTATTTGGGGATGGGACCTTTGGGGAGGTAATCAGTGTTAGATGAGGTCACAAGGTACAGGCACTCATTATGGGATTAATGTTCTTCAGGAAAAAGAAATCTCTCTCTGCACAAAGAAGAGATTCGTGAGCACAAAGTGAGACGGTGGTGCCTACAAGCTAAGAGAAGAGGCCTCAGCATGATAACTACCTTGCTGGCACTTTGATCTTGGACTTCTCAGCCCCCAGAACACTGAGAAATAAATTTCTGTTGTTGAAGCCATCCAGTCTATGGAATTTTGTTATGGAAGCCTGAGCTGACTAAGACAGACAGATACATGAAACTGGATGCAAAGTATGAAGTTCTTTGTATAACATGTTAGCACCAGAGAACATATACCATGAAAGAGGAACTAAGCAACCAAGTAGAAAAAATGACTTTGCTTGGCATTAGCACTCTGAGCACATGAACAAAGCAGACACAGTACAGACAACATGGCCCCAACTGCAAGGGGTCCTACTTACCAAGGCTGATCCAGCTACTGTGAAACCAAATATCTAGCCTAACAGTGACAGAGACCAACTCTAAGCCCCTAAAATAGCCCCATTCAAGACTAATCACATGGTTGGCAAGTTGACTACACTGGGCCCTTTCTACCCTAGAAAAAAGAATATTTTACTTTGATAGAAGGAGAAACATTTGAGTTGGATTTGCCTTTCCTCAGAGGCAGTGTTTGTTCCTCTGGCACAGGACTCCACATACCATATCACACCAAAGGACCCAGGCACCCAGTTTACAGCAAAGGAGGTAACCATGGGATTCACTGGTCATATCATAAACCACACCAACCAGAGGTAGGCAGACTAACAGAGCACTGGAACAGCCTGATGAAGGCACAGCTGAAGCACCAGTTCAGAGGGCATACTCTATTAAAATGATGCACTGATCGGGTGTGGTGGCTCAGGCCGGAGCTCAGGAGTTCGAGACCAGCCTGGGCAATACAGTGAAACCCTGTCTCTACTAAAATACAAAAAATTAGCTGGGTTGGTGGTGGGCACCTGTAGTCCTAGCTACTCGGGAAGCTGAGGTAGGAGAATTGCTTCAACCCAGGAGGGAGAAGTTGCAGTGAGCCAAGATCACACCATTGTACTCCAGCCTGGGCGACTGAGCAAGACTCCGTCTCCAAAAGCAAAAAAAAAAAAAAAAAGGAAGCACTATTCTCCAAGATGCAGTATATATTCTGAATTAAAAGGCTTTATATGATGCTGTGACTCCCATAGGAAAAACACATGAGTCTGGCAACAAGAGGTAAAAGCAGAAAGTGGGTTCACTTATCATGACTCCCAGTTTGTGCTTGGGATCCCTGTAACTCTAGGTTCTTCCGGAATAGTCTTGGTCCCCAAAGAAGGAACACTTTTGCCTACGAACATAGTAAGAGTGTCATTAAACTATAACTACAAGTACTGCCTGGTCATACTGTCTCTTTATATCTAGGGAATAAGAAGAGGAGTGATCATCTTTGGCTAGGGCAATCAACCATAATGATCAGGATGAGGCAGGGCTGCTAATACACAATGGGGGCAGAGAGCAGTATGTTTGGCACACAGATGATCCTCTCAGGGATCTCTTAACACCCCCTCAACCAATTCTGAAAATGTACGGACAAGTGTTACAACCCTGGCCTAAAAAGGGTATTATAACCAGTTAAGATACCAAGAACATCAGAGGTACCAGTTGAAGGTAAGGCAGAGTTACAATCGATAGTAGAGGTGAGAGACAGTGAATATCAGTTGCAACTCCGAGACCAGCTATAGCAGTGGGGGCCACAGTTCATCTCACTAGCCTTCTTCTTCTAATTTTCCTCCAGGATGAGACCCAACCAGAATGTCAGAAGAGCTGCTCCCCAAATGTATATGAAGAAGTAAAGTCTAATAGTGGAACAAGGGTTGTCTGTGGTGAACACAATAATGTGCCATCCAGATTGCCCTTCAACAAGGGACTTGCTCTAACTGCTAATAGTGCTGTCAACAAAAAGCCTTCATGGGCAGATTTTCAGGGACCTCATCAGATGCAAAGAGACACTTCACCCAATGTCATGTCTTTCCCAATGTGATCCATACCCAATGACTGATTAAGATGGGAGTATAAGGGCCAGACCACTTTGGTCCAAAGCAGGACAACTCTGACAGGTCATTTTAGTTTCAGACCCCCCCACAGGAGCCATCAACACTGCCACTGGACGAAAACTGTAACTCTACTTCTCCACATGCTCAATCTTGTATCCTTGCTCTGCCCCTCATAAATGTTCATCCAAGGTTACTTCCTAATAAATATTCTGCATACTAAACTGTCTCAAAGTCTGCTTCCCAAAAGACCCAACCTGCAACACCTTAGTAGTCCATTCAAGAGATGGCAGTGACTCAGATGAAAGTGGCAGTGGATGAGGTGCTGAGAAATAGGTTCATGACGTTTTAAGGCATGCATTCATATAAGTTGCTGATAGACTGGATATGTGGAGAAAGAAAAAAAAGGAATAAAAGATTACTCATTGAGGTAGAGGTTTGCAGCCAGGACAACTTTGTGAATGGTGGTGCTAATTACTGAGATGGGAAGATCAGGGAAGGAGATGGATGAGGGAGCAGTGAAACAAGAGTTTTGTTCCACATATGTTAAAGTGTAGACGCCTATTAGATATGTAAGAGAAATATAGAGCACATAGATGGAAAAACAAATTTTTACTACATGGAAGAAGCTGGAGCTTCACAAAATTTGAATCATCAACATGTAGATGGTTACTTAAGGACTGGTTGAGATCTAGGAGGAAGAAAGGCATGCCAAGATTTGGAGATAAGAGGAGGAAAACAATCCAACAAAAGAAAGCAAGAGGCACCAGTGTAGGTGGAAGAAAATAAGAGGTCAGTGTCCTGGAAGCAAAGTACACATTTTATCCTCAGAGACAAATTATCACAAGGGTTTACGAGAAGTCAGCAATTGATCCCCAAGGGATGGAAGTTCCAAAAAAGCAAAAAATAAAAAATAAATAAATAAATAAAAATTTAAAAATTCTGCTTATATAAGCAAATAAATCCTAATGCCTTGCTTTCTAATACTTTATCTTGCTGCAAAGGCGCTTACAGTGACAAAAAGCCAAATTAACAAATCCTAAGACCTCCAAATGACCAAGTCCTCCCAAAAGACTTCTCAAACAATTCCCTGTAATACAAATACCTGTAAAAAAATTTTTAAATCCTTCAGAATTTTATAAGGCTGATAAAGGTTTAGCTTCACTGTTTTGCTATAGTAATCAAAAGCAAAAATTACCAAGCCAAAACAAAAATCTAGAACTATGCACTAAGATACTATCATATGAAATTTAGCTTTACATAATTGGTTGTTATATTGCTCCATTAAACTGATTTTATATGCTTTACAAATGTTACCAATTGTAACATTAAAATATGATGTTTGTCATTGTGGGAGACAGTGTGGCGATTCCTCAAGGATCTAGAATCAGAAATACCATTTGACCCAGCAATCCCATTACTGGGTATATACCCAAAAGATTACAAATCATTCTACTATAAAGACACATGCACACGTACGTTTACTGCAGCACTATTCATAATAGCAAAGATTTGGAACCAACCCAAATGCCCATCAATGACAGACTGGATAAAGAAAATGTGGCACATATATACCATGGAATGCTATGCAGCCATAAAAAAGGATGAGTTCATATCCACTGCAGAGACATGGATGAAACTGGAAACCATCATTCTCAGCAAACTCACACAGGAACAGAAAACCAAACACTGCATGTTCTCACTCATAAGTGGAAGCTGAAAAATGAGAATACATGGACACAGGGAGGGGAACATCACACACCAGGGCCTGTCAGAGGGTAATGGACTAGGGGAGGGACAGCATTAGGAGAAATACCTAATGTAAATGAGGGGTTGATGGGTGCAGCAAACCACCGTGGCATGTGTATACCTACGTAACAAACCTGTACGTTATGAACATGTATCCCAGAACTTAATGGTATTTGTGGTCATTGCTACTGAAAAATCTCTTGGATGTCAATCCCTTGGACAGGAACATAAATCCCTAATTAAATAATGTTGCTTCCTTGACACAAATTCAATTTTTATATTTTCTTGTATCTCCATTCCCAAAAGCAGATCCAATACAATGTGTTGGAACCACCCAAAAACTCAAAGAAACTAGGATATTTCCCCCAGCCTAGGTAAAAAAAATAAAGTAAGTCTCAGATCGTTTCAGAGAGATATTTCTGTATCTTGTTAAACCAACTAACCCATCGGTTCAAAAGTACTGCCTATCATGTATTTTCCTTAAATTTATTATGGATACCACTGTCTAACAAATCATTAAAACACTACCTCCTTTTAGTGAGAAACTTCCCTATATAATTCCTACTACACTATCAAATTCACACACGCTTTTCTTTTTTTTTTTTTTTTGAGATACAGTCTCACTCTGTCACCCAGTCTGCAATGCAGTGGTACAATCTCGGCTCCGCCTCCTGGGTTCAAGCAAGTCTCATGTCTCAGCCTCCTGAGTAGCTGGTATTACAAGTGTGCGCCATCACATCCGGCTAATTTTTATATTTTTAGTAGAGATGGGGTTTTGCCATGTTGGCCAGGCTGGTCTCTAACTGCTGGCCTCAAGTGATCTGCCCGCCTCAGTCTCTGGAACTGCTCGGATTACAGGTGTGAGTCACCACATGCAGCCAAGTTCACACTCTTATATCTACCCTTTAGGGTTCTTATCTTGTACCACCTACCCAAATTTCTCTGTACCTCAAAACAAACAGCCACACTTCCGTCAGACTATTCCAGTCTTCTTTTCAAGCCCATGCTACTCCTGCTTCCTAACCTGTGGCCAGGTAACTCACCCCACCAAGTATGCCCTTTCTCCTCCAACAATTCAAACACTGCTATACCATTACTCGAAGCCTAGCTCTATTCCCGTTTATTCTTTGAAGGGTTCCTTCCTTACATGGTCTCCATTAATTTCTCCACTCTTAAACCCCTATGAAGCTTAAAAATTCAAATCCCAACACAGAACATTACTAATTGTCATTTTGTCATTTATTGATTTAGAATCATTTTCATAAGTTTCACTCTTTTCTCCATACTTAAATTGAAAGCAAGGGGACGCTGTGTCATACATTTCTCTTGCTTTCCAGCTGTAGTCAACAGAACAATGCTGAGCATACCAAAACACTAGCTAGTTGGGGCCATGGCTGAAACCCCTGCAGAGGGTCTTGAAAGTCATGCTCTTGATCCATACATCCAAAACCAAAAAGGCAGGACCACCACCCCACAACCCAGAAATAAAGAACAGGCATTACATGGTACTATCAATCGAAGATTCTAACAGAAACCAAATATGAGCCTAATACAATTCTGGCACTACAAAGAACCAAAAGAATTTTATAATATTCGGCCTCTACTTTCTAACCCCATTTTCTTTGATTTTTCAGTGAGATTCTTTACGTGTTTTCTGTATATTAATAAATAAGTTATATTTATTGAATACCGAGTTTTTAAAAAAGCACGACAAAATATTTTGTCTCAGGCTAGCAAAATGGATTTCAAAGGTAGTATGAAAAGGTAGAAAAATAAAGCTCATTAAGACACTAATATAACTAAAGCAAACTTTGAAAAAGTATTTTGAAAACTACTTGCACAAACACTACAAAATAAATAATTTTACTTTTTAAAATTAGTCAATGTTAACATTCAATCTTGAAGCCCTTTAAACTATGAAATTAGCCAATTAATCATGTTATCAAAATTGTTTTGAAGACTATTTAAACGATGGTAGTTTAGAATCTTACAAAATATTTTAGATTCTCTTAAGCAAAATATTTTTCCAGGATAGAATATATCTCATTTCGAACAGTAAAGTTATATATATTATGTCTACGTCCAAAAGGGAGAGGTAACAAATGTCACAATTCCTGTTACACTAGTCTCAGCAGAATCATATAATTAGATTTAAAATTCGTAATGCAAGAATGTTCTTTAAATATCATCACAGCCCAGCTCTTTCATCTCATTTTTATAAATAAAGAAACTGAGGAAATGAAATTTAAGTCTTATCAAGGTACTAAACCAGTATTCTAACCCAGATATTTTTCCCACTCTATTATAGTGCCTTTAACATTTACAGACTGTGAAATTACTTTAAATATTTAATAAAATCTGCCATTAGCATTTCAAATCAAATTAAGTGTATTGCCAAATATACACGTTAAATATTCTTACAGGCATTTAATAGACACCTTGGAAATGAAATTAAACAAGTGAAGGAATCATTTGCTTCTTTCGTTTATTATATCTTGAATAAGCAAAGATATGTAAATAACTATATTTTCTCATTTTCAAATTTCGGCTTCAAGGAAGTAACATCAGAAAAGTTTGCTAAGTTTTAAAAATATATACATACATAAACTATTGACAATCAAACTTTTAAATTATTTATCACTCAACTAGAACTTTTAATTTGTAGGTTATGTTTATTTGCACGGTGTTACATGAAATTGCAATCCACTTTTAAGAGAACAAGGCAATCAATCACTCTTTCAAATCTCTCTCACACATGTGGGCACACACACACCTCAACTATCTCATTTCCTGGGAACACCAGGGACTCAGTATTTTAGATTAATTACACACATGTGCAGTCTATAATACTGTCCTCAATTTAATGACTTGCTTATTCCAAAAGTTCACTTCCAAGTTGCTTGGACTGGAGAACTCCAAAGCATAAAATACTTAAATGGAACTCTATTACTCTTAAGCATCAACCTCTACCTCTACCACTGTCTCCACTAAGACCAGCAGAAGGCTATTAGATCTTGGTGCAGGTAAGAAATTGATCGGCCTCTGTTACAGTGATCTATTGCTGCCTAACAACCACTCAAATAGTTAGTGGCCTAAAATAACAATAATCATACTGTTCACAAATCTGATTGGAGGAGGGCTCAGCAGGGAAACCTGGTCTCTGCTCCACATGAAATAAGCTGGGGCTGCTCAACTTGGCTAGAAGATAGTCTTCCAAGATGGCAAGTTGGTGTTTACTGTTAGCTGGGAGTTCAGCCAGAGCCAAAGGGCAAAGGGCCTTGGTTCTTTCAAAGGGCTGCATGGGCTTTCTCTTGGCATGGCTGCTAGAGTCCAAGAGGTTACCTAACCTTGCAAATCACTACATAGCATCACTTCTATAGTCATAGGCCTGTACAGATTCAAGAAGTGAACATAGACCCTACTTCCTATGGGAGGGGCATAAACATCACAATGTAGGATGGCAGATCTTGTGACCATCCTGAAAAATACAACCTTCCACAGCCCCTTTTTGTAATCCTCTCCTACTATAATCTCCTACTTCTTGGATCATTTACTCTGAGTCAACTGAGACTGAGAAGGCTGAAGTGTTCCCTCCCTGATAGATCTCTAATCTAGTTCTCATCTCAATCCACTTAAATTGAAAGTGGCCGACACCTAATTTTTTAAAATGGATACTACTCTCTTAATAGTATGCTTCTAAGCAATTTAAATTTCTCAACTCAATTTAGTCATCAAAAAAACCTTCTGAAGTAGATACCATTATTTCCCCCATTTTACAGATGAGAAAACTGAGGTACAAAGAGGTTGGGTAACTTGCCAAGATCACACAACTAGTAAGAGGCAGAGCTGAGAGATGTCTTCCACCTCCTGGCTAAATTACCACCCACATAAAGTGATACTTCCTAAACTGCTATGTCTAACTGTGATCTCTTTCTGAGTTACTAATTCATATTTCCATTTGCCTTGTGGACTTCTTTACCAGGATGTCTTGCTAAAAACTCAAAGTGTAAATACGTGTGTGTGTGTGTGTGTGTATATATATATACGTATATATATACATATATATTAAGTATATATACATATATGTATATATATTAAGTATATATACATATATACATAAGTATATATACATTAAGTATATATGTATATACGTAATATATATACACACATATATATATACTTAATGAATATATTATTTCTTCCCCCTGCAAGGGTCCTTCTAATTTTCTCTGTCACAGTTAATGAATCACCAACCACCTACTTTTCAAAGTTTACAAATTTGGAATTTTAACTCCTCAGTAATCAAATTCTTTTAATTCTTCCTCCAAAATTCTTTTCAAATTTCTTCTCTGTTGCCATTGAATTAGGTTAGACTTTCATCTGACCAGATTAATCAGTCAACAGATAATTCTGGAACACTTACCAAATGACAAGAACTATGTCAGGTTGCCCACGATCCCTATTTTCCCAGCTAACAATTTCTTCCCCCATAGAAGGCGATTCTTCACACTAACGTTAAAATTGTCTGTCTCCCTGACCCTTACCCAAAAAAAGTAAGGTCAGCCCTCTTGCATGAGCTATAAAAAGCCTTCTTAGAACTTCCCCCAGGCTGGGCCCAGTGGCTCATGCCTATAATCCCAGCACCTTGGGAGGCCCTAGGTGGGAGGACCACTTGTGTCCTGGAGTTCGAGACTAGCCTGGGCAATACAATGAGACCCCGTCCCTACAAAAAATAAAAAATTAGCCAAGCATGGTGGCACATGCCTGTAGTCCCAGCTACTCAGGAGGCTGAGGTGGGAGGATCGCTTTTGCCTAGGAGGTCGACGCTGCAGTGAGCTGTGATTACACTACTGCACTCCAGCCTGGGTGACAGAGCAAAACCCTGTCTCAAAAAACAAAAAAACTGGCCAGGCACGGTGGCTCACGCTTGTAATCCCAGCACTTTGGGAGGCCGAGGCAGGTCGATCATGAGGTCAGGAGTTCGAGACCAGCCTGGCCAACACAGCGAAAGCCCATCTCTACTAAAAATAAAAAAATTAGCCGGGCATGGTGGCAGACACCTATAATCCCAGCTACCCAGGAGGCTGAGGCAGGAGAATCGCTTGAAACCAGAGGCAGAGGTTACAGTGAGCTGAGATCACGCCAATGTACTCCAGCCTAAAAAAAAAAAAAAAAAAGCAAAAAAACAAAAAAACTGCCCTCGAACTCCTATGGTCTCAATGCCTTGCCACCACTCCCTATTCTTAAAATATGCACATACACATCCTAACTCTTCTCAACTGCCTCACCTTACAACAAACTGGAGCCATCTTGTGTCTCTGCCTTGGAATGCCCTTCTCCTGTTTGAAAAATCTCTACTCATCCATCAACATCCAATTTCTATATGCCATTACTAAATGAAACCTTTCCTAATAATCCCTGGAAAAGATTCTATACTCCCACTGCGCTGTATTAATGTATTAACATGTCTGTCTTCCTCAACCAGATGCTTAACTCAACATCTTTTAACTCTAGTACCTGGAATGTCTGGCCTACAGATTCATTCAATGTTTGCAGAATGAATACATTCTATCATATCCATGATACTACAATTGGTAGCCAAGGTCTATAAACACTTAACAACTAATATGGTTAAAATAAATAGCATTTCAGCACCTTGACAGTAACGGGGTGCTCCTTACTTGTGTATCTCATGTTCGTTAGTATATACCTGGCTAGCTAATTGAACAAGAGACATCATTTTCAACAACTCTAACTAGCTTTTGTAATTTAGTTTGAAAAATTAAGAGACAAATAAATGTGGGAAAAGGTGTTCTTCAATATTCATACTCTAATTTGGAAGTCAAACAGCCATTGCTATCATAGCCAAATTACCTGACCTCAAGCACTATTATCAAGGAACCTATATTTACAGAAAGAAAAAAAAATGAATTTTTAATCCTGGCATTTAGGACCTCCAAAATTAAACCCCAATTTACCTTACATGCCACTCCTCCTCTTTATGTGTGCTATATATACTCCAGCCAAAATGAACGTTCCCCTTATCTCCAGGGCCTACAACCCTCCCTTTATGTCTTAGCTTTTATTGTCTGCTTTACTGAAAAGTCCCTCCATCCAGTTCCACAAACTCAAATCTAATTTATCCTCTGTAGGTAATTCAAATGCCACCTTCTAATCCTTTCTTTCTTCTAGAGGTAACCTTCCCATCCTCTCAACACCTATGGCACATCTAGACCTCTTTGAAACCATTTATAACCTTATTTTTAAGAGTATAGAATCATATATCCACCTTCTCTCCCTCTATTTGATAAGGACAGGTTCTATACTTAATTCTATTTTCCAAAATATGTACCTTGTAATTCACAAAATTAAGTTAACAAGCAGTAGAAAATAAGTCTCTTTAAAAAAGAAAGAAAACAGTCTCATGGTGAAAAAAGTTGGGGAAATGGACTTCTCATCATCTTTAACATATTAAGGCATACTGCAAATCTCCAACGAAACAGACTATGCTAATTTCCATAACTTACTTGGTCACTGAACCCTTTTTTTTTTTTTTTTTTTTGCGACACATCTCATAGGATTAATATTTCTACGGCATGCCCTTTGAGACATGCAGCCTCGTTAATTTCAGAACTTTATCTTGAACTTAATAAGTACTCAACAAATATTTGTAGAATGAATGAATAATTAACCCTAGTTACTAACCAAGAACTCTCCCATAATGGTAGCCCAAACAGAGAAAAGCGAAGATTCTTGAAGAATTATGGGGGAAAAAATTAAGCAAATGAGGAAAGAATGTCCTCAGTAGCACAATAAAAGGAGAGAGGAACATTTGCAACAACATAAAAAGAACTGGCGGGGCACGGTGGCTCACACCTGTAATCCCAGCACCTTGTGGGGCCAAGGTGGGCAGATTGTTTAAGCCCAGGAGATCAAGACCAGCCTGGGCAACATGGTAAAACCTTGTTTCTGCAAAAAATTTTTAAAAATCAGCTGGGCATGGAGGCAGGCACCTCTAGTCCCAGGTACTCTGGAGGCTAAGGTGGGCAGATGGATTGTGCCAGGAGGGTAGAGGCTGCAGCGAGCAGTGATTACCCAACTGCACTCCAGCCTGTGCGATAGAGCAAGACCCTGTCTCAAAAACAAAGAAAAGAAAATTTAAAAAGGAATTTCTGAGCCCAGCCACTTTGTATATGTAGAAGATACAATTTATCTACACCACATAAGAATCCTTACTCAGAATGTCTATCCTGAGGAGATTTAAAAACACTGTACATGGATCTTTTCAGAAAGATCTGTCAACAAAAGTTGAAACTAAGAAGGTATTCTGAGAAACTTCCAGGATATACACTATTACAATAGCCAAATCATCTATTACTAAATCATTTCGGTCAACTGAGGAAATATATTACAGTTTGATTTTGTTATATGAAGTTGTTTTCATTGAGAGTCATGGGACCAATAAGATTTTAAAAGAAGCAGAGTTAACATAATGAAATTTCATGGATTCAAAAGCTTAATTTTGTTTTCATTTAACTTCTCCTAACATGAAAAGTGAAAGCATAATTCTATTTAACAGTGCATGAAAATCAGGATGCATAAAAACCAAACATCCTTGACTACATCCTGCCTTCCGTTTTCCACAGTTCTCCAGCTGGGACTAAGAAAGGGAAGCAGGAGAAAAAGATACTTCCCGTGACTTGTACTACAACCTAGATGCTATGGCAGTAGCTACAGGAAACTG